>NC_042986.1:10302425-10507425 GCF_901001165.1 Salmo trutta | reverse complement strand
GACCAGTCCTCCAGGCCTCAGGCCCAGGATCAGTTCATAGCGACCCAACCTGCGGGGCAGCAGCTCCTCGTAGGACAGCGAGAAGGAAATCCGGCTCCCAGAGGAAATACTCACCGCCATGCGGAACTTCTCGATCTCCCTCTCCCTGAGATGAAGACACAGTAAGAGAGAGGTATTGGAGTGGTGGCGGTGGCGGTGGTAACTGGTGAAAGAATGACTTGGAAAACAGTGGGGAAATGGAAAGAATTTGAAGCAGGCAAGTACAACTGATCTGAGTAGAAATGCTAAAAGATTTAAATGGTTGTGGTGGGTGACGGCAGTCCATATGTCTAGAATACAGATGTGTTGTTGTACTTTTCCCACATAAAACAAAGAAATCTGAATAAAACACATATCAAAGGGTGATTGTGGTCTGAAATACTTTTTCAGACTGACTTGGTGGCAACGAGTCCAGCTGTCTTTCCTTGCTTCTTGGCTGCGTCATAGATCTTCCTGGCAGCACTCCTCTCCTTCACCTGGGCGATGTGCACTTTGCCATTGGAGGTGCTGGGGGCAGAGGAAATAACGAGGTAACTCGCAATGGTCAGACTATGTTAAGAAACATGCATTGGTCTCATGGATGGAAAATATCTAGGTTTCCTTTACTTTCCTTGACTGCAACTATTTACATTATTAGTCACACGTTACAAAGCAATAACATACTTCACAGCATTTGTGTTAGACTCAGATGGAGGACAAACATGAATCATGCTGGTTTACAGATTCACGTGAAGCGAAGGGTGAGAGGAGGGAGTCATTTCCCTCTGAAAACATGAGCTCTCTGAGCTCTGGTCCATGATTTGGTTGGGAAATGGTTCGGTGTAGGTCCTGCGGAGGCCATGAAAGGGTCTCAGGGTGTTGCATGATCTCTTTTCAGTAATCATGGTTGCATCCCAAATGACACCCTATTCCATCTAGTAGACTACTTTTGACCTGACCCTTACGTGTTTGGATTTGAGACGCACCCATGATAACTGAAAAATAACACTCGGAAACCCCCTCCATGGCCCCTGGAGAACCTACTCTATACCCAACCGTTCCACAACCATTTTCCAACCAAACTGGACCAGAGCTCACACACCCTAATGCAAACCATACAGTTCCTAAATTCTCACCGCCTTCCTGTCATCATGTGATGAAGTGCTAAAATAAGGTCATGTCCTTTGAAAAAATATATTTAAATAAAAACCAACAGGGACCAACCAAAATAAATCTCCAGCCTTGAAGCAGGTCTTGTTCCGGACACAGAGCAGAAGGAAATGGTGGGCTTAGCAGGGTGGAAAATAGAGGGGCCTGTATGTATGTGTGGCTGAGAGGGAGTGGGAACTGGGAACGGCTGCACATGAGTGACCTACACACAGAACACAAGGCCCTCAGTCCCACGTTGTGAAACGTGACTGAACTAAAGAAACACAGTCACCACAGCTATTTTCCTTCTGGATTAATTGGTGAAGTGTTGTGTGTGTGTTCCAGCTAGAACATAACGTTCTGAAAACCAAATGTTTCTTAGAGCTTGGTGAGAGCGTGGCTGTCCTATGCTGATGCTCCAGATACTCAACTAGTCTAAAGGCCAGTTTTATTGCTTCTTTAATCAGAACAACAGTTTCCAGCTGTGCTAACATAATTGCAAAAGGGTTTTCTAATGATCAATTAGCCATTTAAAATGATAAACATGGATTAGCTAACACAACGTTCCATTGGAACACAGGAGTGATGGTTGCTGATAATGGGCCTCTGTACGCCTATGTAGATATTCCATTAAAAATCAGCCGTTTCCAGCTACAATAGTCAATTACAACATTAACAATGTCTACACTGTATTTCTGATCAAACCCTAACCCTAAGTGACCCCAAACTTTTGAACGGTAGTGTACATTCCCACAACTTCCAAGGAACCAAATGTGCTAGCTTGTGTGTGTGTGTGTGTGTGTGTGTGTGTGTGTGTGTGTGTGTGTGTGTGTGTGTGTGTGTGTGTGTGTGTGTGTGTGTGTGTGTGTGTGTGTGTGCTCGTACGTGTGACAGAGAGAGATGTGTGATATTATATGCATGCATCAGAGAGTTAGTCCGCATGTAAAACTGTCTATTTTCAGGAGTTTTCATCCCCCATTTGACTCCATGTAAATGGATATGTGTGTGGCGTGTGTTGGCTATGTGTGTCAGTATGTGTTTGCATGTGTGTGCGTGCAGGTGTGCGTAGCATGTTTATATTGGCTTGTTTATATGTACCTTGGTAAACTTCGCAGGAGAGAGAGGGGGGAAAAAACAGGGCATGCTTCTGTCATTTTCTCTACTAACGTTTTGACATATTTACAAAGCATGGTATTCATCTGCTTTTAAGATCCCCCCAGACGCCTCCCTCTTCTGACCCAAGCCCAACCCCAGGCTCCGGCTCCTCGTTGGGTTTTTAATGTTTATTTGGGGGAGTTTGTCCGGAAACCGCAGACCTGACTGGCATTTGGGATTTATTTTGTTTATTTACTACCAAGCTTTACACTCCTTTTTTAAAAAATGTTTTTTTTATCTAGGACCTCTTATCTTATACTTTACCCCCCTTCACAGCCAAAAATAAATGTATTTTTGATCCTGAAGAATATTAGCCCGAGTGCCATTCTGTTTGTGCTATCATGCCAGCTCCTTGTCACTCATCGTCAAGCAGCAAGAGTTGGCAAGTGAGAAGAAACATACTGGCACCCAGGATAGAGGGATTACATCATTCCAAGGGAAGGAACAATTAATTTGATTATAGGCCCACTACCTGGGAGGGAGGGAACTGGCTGGTTCTCACTCAGCCTCTCCTGCTGCCTGTGAGCTTGCGTGAGTGAGGGGTACAAAAAAACAGCATTTCCTACTCTTGGGATAATAAAGTAAACTTCACTTGACTTAAAGTGTGTGACTGACTCACATTGTGAAGTTGGAGATGAATGCTGCTGAGGGCAGGTCCACCTCAAAGGCTGCCTCCTTGGTGACAGCTAGCTGGTTCCACACAGAGCTCTGGATGGTGGTGTGGGCGTAGCGAGACATGACAGAACACCTCACATGGTAGTCTGTCACCTTCAGCTGGGAACAGATTAATCCAGCAAACAGTCAGCAAAGAACATACACATTTGATCTGATGAAATCGTTATATAGCTACCCAAGTACAAAGCCAATAGCGACCTCATCAAGAGCTTTGGACCTCTTGGTGTAATTGCTAAGGTGTTTGACTGACAGTTGCAAAGACGCAGGTTTGAGTACTGATGGGGCTCTTTTGTAAATGAAAATCCAAGTATTACTAGGCTTTTTTTTAACCAGGCTTCAGTGTCTTGACAAGTTTAGACAAATGTTACAAAGCCACACTCTGCAAGATATCCCTCCCACCGCGTTGTTTACTTGGCTAATTCTGGGCCCTGCTGGGGCCATTCTGGTCAGCTGGGCCACATTACCGCAAGGCCGGGACACAGACAGACCTGAGCTACTGAGAGACAAACAGACCTGTTTCTCGATACTTACCAATATCAAAGACAGTGGACAAGCTTTCTGATACACCGGAGACCGATTGCTTGATGATCTACATTCTATCATTGGTAACATTTAAAGCATCAAATAAAATGATGGCTCCACTGAGATACAGTACTACAGGGTTTCTCACTACAGGGTTTCTCACTCTGTGTGGCACACAGGTTAAAAATACAGATTGCAATGAGAGTGATAGCTAGATCTACACTCACAGCATGATTTCCTCATAACCTAATACTGGCATTTTTGATCATCATGTTCCTATCCAGATGTCATTAAAGTCCCAGGATTGGCTTATTTCAAAGGGCTTAATGTGAAGCGTTTCTTGTATTGCTAGTAAAACAATGTAGGCTTGTCTTCTCCCTTATGGGCATACAACTGGCAAAAAAGAATCTCTAGCACACGTGGAGGTTAAGACCGGTGTAGACCTTACAGTGAAATGCTTACTTACGAGCCCCTAACCAACAATGCAGTTAAAAAAATAAATACAGATAAGATTGAGAAATAAAAGTAACAAGTAATTAAAGAGCAGCAGTAAAATAACAATAGCGAGATTATATACAAGGGGGTACTGGTACAGAGTCAGTGTGAGGGGGCACCGGTTAGTTGAGATAATATGTACATGTAGGTAGAGTTATTAAAGTGACAATGCATAGATGATAACAACAGAGAGTAGCAGAGGTGTAAAAGAGGATTTAGTGGGGGGGCAATGCAATAGTCTGGGTAGCCATTTGATTAGATGTTCAGGAGTCTTATGGCTTGGGGGTAGAAGCTGTTTAGAAGCCTCTTGGACCTAGACTTGGCGCTCCGGTACCGCTTGCCGTGTGGCAGCAGAGAGAACTAGGGCGTTCCTCTGACACCGAGTGTTCCTCTGACACCGCTTGGAGGAGAGGTCCTGGATGGCAGGAAGCTTGGCCCCATGTACTGGGCCGTTCGCACTACCCTCTGTAGTACCTTGCGGTCGGAGGCCGAGCAGTTGCCATACCAGGCAGTGATGCAACCAGTCAGGATGCTCTCGATGGTGCAGCTGTAGAACCTTTTGAGGATCTGAGGACCCATGCCAAATCTTTTCAGTCTCCTAAGGGGGAATAGGTTTTGTTGTGCCCTCTTCACGACTGTCTTGGTGTGCTTGGATGAAAATGGGGGCGTGCTCAGTCCTATTTTTCCTGTAGTCCACAATCATCTCCTTTGTCTTGATCACGTTGAGGGAGAGGTTGTTGTCCTGGCACCACACGGCCAGGTCTCTGACCTCCTCCCTATAGGCTGACTCGTCGTTGTCGGTGATCAGGCCTACTTAACGATGGTGTTGGAGTCATGCCTGGCCGTGCAGTCATGAGCGAACAGGGAGTACAGGATGGGACTGAGCACATACCCCTGAGGGGCCCCTGTGTTGAGGATCAGCGAGGCGTATGTGTTGTTACCTCCCTTACCACCTGGGGGCGGCCCGTCAGGAAGTCCAGGATCCAGTTGCAAAGGGAGGTGTTTAGTCCCAGGGTCCTTAGCTTATTGATGAGCTTTGAGCGCACTATGGTGTTGAACGCCAAGCTGTAGTCAATGAATAGCATTCTCACATAGGTGTTCTTTTTGTCCAGGTGGGAAAGGGCAGTGTTGAGTGCAATAGAGATTGCATCATCTGTGGATCTGTTGGGGCAGTATGCAAATTGAAGTGGGTCTATGGTTTCTGGGATAATGGTGTTGATGTGAGCCATGACCAGCCTTTCAAAGCACTTCATGGCTACAGATGTGAGTGCTACGGGTCGGTAGTCAATTAGGCAGGTTACCTTTAGTGTTCTTGGGCACAGGCACAATGGTGGTTCTGCTTAAAACATGTTGGTATTACAGACTCAGTTAGGGAGAGGTTGAAAATGTCAGTGAAGACACTTGCCAGTTGGTCAGCGCATGCTCGCATTACACGTCCTGGTAATCCGTCTGGCCCTGCGGCCTTGTGAATGTTTGTCACGTCCTGACCAGTAAAAGGGGTTGTTTGTTATTGCAGTTTGGTTAGGGAGTGGCAGGGGGTGTTTGTTTAGTGTGTTTCGGGGTTTTTGGTTGATGTTTTCTATTTCTATGTGGGTTTTCTAGTTTTTCTATGTCTATGTTAGTTTTGTCAATGACCTTCAATCAGAGGCAGCTGTTTGTTGTTTTCTCTGATTGGAGGCCATATTTAAGTGTGTTTGTTTTCACTAGTGTTGGTGGGTGGTTGTTTCCTCGTATAGTCTGAGCACCTTACGGGACTGTTTTTCGTCGTTTGTTTTGTATGAGTATTTTTTTCCCTTCTAAATAAAAAGAAGATGAGCACCTTAACCGCTGCATATTGGTCCGATGATTTCTCCTCCTCAGACGACGAACTTTGTGACAATGTTGACCTGTTCAAAGGTCTTACTCACATCGGCTGCGGAGAGCGTCTTCCAGAACAGCTGGTACTCTCATACATATTTCAGTGTAATTTGCCTCGAAGTGAGCATAGAAGTACAGTTGAAGTCGGAAGTTTACATACACTTAGGTTGGAGTCATTAAAACACATTTTTCAACCACTCCACAAATTTCTTGTTAACAAACTATAGTTTTGGCAAGTCGGTTAGGACATCTACTTTGTGCATGGCACAAGTAATTTTTCCAACAATTTTTTACAGACAGATTATTTCACTTATAATTCACTGTATCACAATTGCAGTGGGTCAGAAGTTTACATACACTAAGTTGACTGTGCCTTTAGCTTGGAAAATTCCAGAAAATTATGTCATGGCTTTAGAAGCTTCTGATAAGCTAATTGACATCATGTTAGTCACTTGGAGGTGTGCCTGTGCGTCTTTGCTTGACATCATGGGAAAATCAAAAGAAATCAGCCAAGACCTCCAAAAAAAATTGTAGCCCTCCACAAGTCTGCGTCATCCTTGGGATGCCTGAAGGTACCACGCTCATCTGTACAAACAATAGTACGCAAGTATAAACACCATGGGACCACGCAGCCGTCATACCGCTCAGGAAGGAGTTCTGTCTCCTAGAGATGAACGTACTTTGGTCCGAAAAGTGCAAATCAATCCCAAAACAACAGCAAAGGACCTTGTGAAGATGCTGGAGGAAACAGGTACAAAAGTATCTACATCCACAGTAAAACGAGTCCTATATCGACATAACCTGAAAGGCTGCTCAGCAAGGAAGAAGCCACTGCTCCAAAACCGCCATGAAAAAGACAGACTACGGTTTGCAACTGCACATGGGGACAAAGATTGTACTTTTGGAGAAATGTCTTCTGGTCTGATGAAACAAAAATAGAACTGTTTGGCCATAATGACCATAGTTATGTTTGGAGGAAAAAGGGGGAGGCTTGCAAGCCAAAGAACACCATCCCAACCGTGAAGAACGTGGGTGGCAGCATCATGTTGTGGGGGTGCTTTGCTGCAGGAGGGACTGGTGCACTTCACAAAATAGATGGCATAATAAGGGAGGAAAATTATGTGGATATATTGAAGCAAGACATCAGTCAGGAAGTTAAAGCTTGGTCGCAAATGTGTCTTCCAAATGGACCATGACCTCAAGCATACTTCCAAAGTTGTGGCAAAATGGCTCAAGGACAACAAAGTCAAGGTATTGGAGTGGCCATCACAATGCCCTGACCTCAATCCTATAAAAAATGTGTGGGCAGAACTGAAAAAGCGTGTGCGAGCAAGGAGGCCTACAAACCTGACTCAGTTACACCAGCTCTGTCAAGTGGAATGGGTCAAAATTCACCCAACTTATTGTGGGAAGCTTGTGGAAGGCTACCCGAAACATTTGACCCAAGTTAAACAATTTAAAGGCAATGCTACCAAATACTAATTGAGTGTATGTAAACTTCTGATCCACTGGAAATGTGATGAAAGAAATTAAAACTGAAATAAATAATTCTCTCTACTATTATTCTGACATTTCACATTCTTAAAATAAAGTGGTGATCCTAACTGATCTAAGACAGGGGATTTTTACTAGGATTAAATGTCAGGATTTCTTAAAAACTGAGTTTAAATGTATTTGGCTAAGGTGTATGTAAACTTCCGTCTTCAACTGTAGTTTAGCTCATCTGGTAGGCTCGTGTCACTGGGCAGCTCTTGGCTGTGCTTCCCTATGTAGTCTGTAATGGTTTGCAAGCCCTGCCACATCCGACGAGCGTCAGATCCGGTGTAGTACAATTCGATCTTAGTCCTGTATTGACGCTTTGCCTGTTTGATGGTTTGTCGGAGGGCATAGCGGGATTTCTTATAAGCTTCCGGGTTAGAGTCCAGCTCCTTGAAAGTGGCAGCTCTAGCCTTTAGCTTAGTACAGATGTTGCCTGTAATCCATGGCTTCTGGTTGGGGTATGTACATGCGGTCTCTGTGGGGACGACGTCATCGATGCACTTATTGATGAAGTCAATGACTGATGTGGTGTACTCCTCAATGCCATTAGAGGAATCCCAGAACATATTTCAGTCTGTGCTAGCAAAACAGTCCTGTAGTTTAGCATCTGTTTCATCTGACCACTTTTTTATTGATCTAGTCACTGGTGCTTCCTGCTTTAACCTCTATGGGCTAGGTGGGACGCTCCCATGGCGCGTTATTCAAATACCTTAGAAATGCTATTACTTCAATTTCTCAAACATATGACTATTTTACAGCATTTTAAAGACAAGACTCTCGTTAATCTAACCACACTGTCCGATTTCAAAAAGGCTTTACAACGAAAGCAAAACATTAGATTATGTCAGCAGAGTACCCAGCCAGAAATAATCAGACACCCATTTTTCAAGCTAGCATATAATGTCACATAAACCCAAACCACAGCTAAATGCAGCACTAACCTTTGATGATCTTCATCAGATGACAATCTTAGAACATTATGTTATACAATACATGCATGTTTTGTTCAATCAAGTTCATATTTATATCAAAAACCAGCTTTTTACATTAGCATGTGACTAGCATGTGACTAGCATTCCCACCGAACACTTCCGGTGAATTTACTAAATTACTCACGATAAACGTTCACAAAAAACATAACAATTATTTTAAGAATTATAGATACAGAACTCCTTTATGCACTCGCTATGTCCGCTTTTGTGCACTCGCTATGTCCGCTTTTCGGTGAAAGCACATTTTGCAATATTCCAAGTAGATAGCCCAGCCATCACAGGCTAGCTATTTTGACACCAACCAAGTGTGGTACTCACCAAACTCCGATTTACTATTAGAAAAGTTTGATTACCTTTGGTGTTCTTCGTCAGAATGCACTCCCAGGACTTCTACTTCAATAACAAATGTTGGTTTGGTCCCAAATAATGCATAGTTATATCCAAATAGCGGCGTTTTGTTCGTGCGTTCAAGACACTATCCGAAGGGTAAATAAGGGTCACGCGCCCGACGCGTTTCGTGACAAAAAAATTCTAAATATTCCATTACCGTACTTCGAAGCATGTCAACCGCTGTTTAAAATCAATTTTTATGCCATTTTTCTCGTAAAAAAGCGATAATATTCCGACCGGGAGTGGTGGTTTTCGTTCAAAGAGAGAGAAAGTAAACATGGAGTCGACTCGGGCATGCGCGCCCCGTCCCATTGTCCTCAGATCGACCACTATCAAAATGCGCTACTGTTTTTCAGCCAGGGCCTGCAAAGCCACGATTCAGCTTTCTGGCGCCTTCTGAGAGCCTATGGGAGCGTTAGAAAATGTCACGTCATGCCAGAGATCCCCTGATTTTGTTAGAGATGATCAATAAGGCCATGAAATGGTCAGAGAGAGCGCTTCCTGTTTGGAATCTTCTCAGGTTTTGGCCTGCCAAATGAGTTCTGTTATACTCACAGACACCATTCAAACAGTTTTAGAAACTTTAGGGTGTTTTCTATCCAAATCAAACAATTATATGCATATTCTAGTTACTGGGCAGGAGTAGTAACCAGATTAAATCGGGTACGTTTTTTATCCGGCCGTGCCCCCTAGCCCCAACAGGTTAATTTGTGCTTGTAAGGAGGAATCAGGAGGATAGAATTATGGTCAGATTTGCCAAATGGAGGGCGAGGGAGAGCTTTGTATGCGTCTCTGTGTGTGGAGTAAAGGTGGTCCAGAGTTTTTTCCCTCTGATTGCACATTTAACATGCTGATAGAAATTTGGTAAAACGGATTTAAGTTTCCATGCATTAAAGTCGCCCGGCTACTCGGAGCGCCGCCTCTGGTTGAGTGTTTTCTTGTTTGCTTATGGCGGAATACAGCTCATTCAATTCTGTCTTAGTGTCAGCCTCCGTCTGCTGCAGAATAGTGACCGCCACACCTATTGATATGATTTAGAAGGGGATCAATGTTCAGTGAATGCTTTCCAATATTATCACAGCCCATCTACATAGGCAGTTGTTGCACGTGTGCGAAGCCGTACCAGTAAGATATCTTACTGATTTCGGCAATGATACATTCCACTGGGACATTCCATGTAGCTCATACTCACCAACGGTTTTGCTGGTTTGCTCTGGCGTCTCACTCTCTGGGGAGAAAAACAATACAGAGAAAGTTAATGAAAGTGTAATGAATCCTAACTATAGGGTTGAGCACAGCAGAGCTATAGGGTTTGAGCACAGCAGAGCTATAGGTTTTGAGCGCAGCAGAGCTATGGGGTTTGAGTGCAGCAGAGCTATGGGGTTGGAGTGCAGCAGAGCTATGGGGTTTGAGTGCAGCAGAGCTATGGGGTTTGAGTGCAGCAGAGCTATGGGGTTTGAGTGCAGCAGAGCTATGGGGTTTGAGTGCAGCATAGCTATAGGGTTTGAGTGCAGCAGAGCTATAGGGTTTGAGCGCAGCAGAGCTATGGGGTTTGAGCGCAGCAGAGCTATAGGGTTTGAGCGCAGCAGAGCTATAGGGTTTGAGCGCAGCAGAGCTATAGGGTTTGAGCGCAGCAGTGCTATGGGGTTTGAGCGCAGCAGAGCTACAGGGTTTGAGCGCAGCAGAGCAGAATACAAGGTTGTAGTTTGTTATGTACACACACCCTGACAGTAACATATTGCTGGACTCCTGTAGTTTGGAAACATTTAATTAAAACAAGCTGAGGCCTTCTGAACATTGTGCAAAGCTTAAAAGCTTAAAGGTCCAATGTAGCTGTTTTTATCTCAATATCAAATCATTTCTGAGTTACAATTAGGTACCTTACTGTGATTGTTTTAAATTAAAATGGTCAAAAAAGAAACAAAAATAGCATCTTAGCAAAGAGCAATTTCTCAAGCAAGAATTTTGCTTGGACTACCTGGGAGTGGTCTGAGTGTGGAGGGAAAAACTGAAAACTAGCTGTTATTGGCAGAGAGGTTTGGAACTCTCTTTCTTATTGGTTTATTAACTAATTTACCACCTGGTGATGTCGCAGGCTAAAACTCCATCCCACCAAAACAGGCTGAAATTTTAGGCGGTCTTTTCAAACAGCTCTTACACAAAGATGGCATCATCATTTTTACAATTTAACAGTATTATTCCAACCTCATAGTGTGGAAATATTTATAAAACACAGGTAATTGACGTTGTTGACGGCACTGGGCCTTTAATAGATTTATAACAGCTTTATAGCAGTGTTTTAAGATCATACAGTTACCCTAAAGCCATTGTAGAGGGTTGAAAGGTATTGAGTTAAAGTAGATTTATATTGTTCATTCAAAGACTTTCAACCCGCCACACCATTATTATGTAATTTAACCTTCCACCCAATTTTGTGTACCCACATTTGTACTACTGTAATCTGGAAATATGATGATTTAAAATGTTGTACATTTAGGTCATTATCTAATATAAGAAATTGTATTTAAGAGGACAACTTGTCTTGGAAAAGTGACAAAATACTACCAAGTACTGTAGTTAGTTTACAAAATCCCCTCCTTTTAAATTTATCTCCAGGATCTATGTGTGGGGTTGGGTCAATATTTCTGTGTCAAAATAGGCTGAATCAAAGCTATTCATGAATGAAGGGGGGACTGGAAACAAATGCTGTCACTGTACACAGAGGGATAGTGAGGTGCACAGGTTCGGTTTCAAATGTTCCTTTTGCTCACAAATCACTGCTGTGTCAATCCATTATCACATATCCTGGAGATACAACACAAACAAATAACATTAGAGGGCGACTGCACTTCCTGATTTGGCCTCATTTTGAAGATTGCCCATTAAGAAATGCAAGCGACCATGACTAAAGCCAAAATGAGAGTTATCTCGGGGGTGTGGTTTGATGTGTTTGTGTTATGTTCGCATATCGTACCCTGGCAGGTACTGTTGTTTGTCCCTCCTGAGTCACCGTAGCAACAACATTTCCACTTCCTCAAAATAGTCACTTCCTTAAAATAATCAGAATTAAAAAATCTGTAATTCATTTTGATGTTTTTGCCAAGGAGGTCTTAGTCATGCAATTTTACATCTACTGTAGCTAAGGTATTTGGTGCAATACTCCTCAAGTTAAAAAATGTGCATGAAAAACTAGTCAGTGCACTGCATACAGTTGAGTCGGGAAAGTCTGGCTGCTCTAGCAATCGCTGTTACAAAGCCACACCAGCCCCACTCAAGTTAGTTCAGAGCGAGAAAGTGTAGGCTATATAGAAATAATTACTTTAAAATTGAAAAATCATGCAACTAAATAATAAGGATTTATAACATCCTAATCAAAGGTGTAGATTTCATCTCACAAAGGGAGAAATTTCAGTGCCAACAAAAACTGCATTTGAATTCAATATTTTTTTATTTGTAATGCACAAATTAAATAATTGAATTAATACATTGACTTAAAACTGGATCAAATTAACATTTTGATATTCAGTTTCAATATGGTATATATTGCATTCCTTCGTTTGTGTATCAAGTTTACAAACTATAATTTCAAGTTTACCAAAGTTTCATATATTCAACTTCTCAGATGCATTCAGATTCAGTTTCAAACTCAGTACTTTAAATTAAGATTCAAAACCAGAGACAACATCCTGGTCCTTTGTCAGCAAGGAATGGTAGAAGAGAACCTCTGGAATCAAAAACTATCTTTGTTAAATAGGTTTCTGGAGGTTTCCGAAGCCAATGTGGCATGTTACATGTATTTTCTTCCTACGAATTTGGCTCTGTTTAAGCTATTATTGTCATGTTTCCACCTGTCACCAGAGGGCGGCAGAGACCGTCCTAGAGATGTTAACGACACTCAGGTCTGTCCCAATTTCCTCATTATGATTTCTTTGTTAAAAGAGTGTTTTCTGTTGTCCTTTGCAGAAACTTGAATTGTTTACCGTGTGCATTTGTTTCCTGAGTGAGTTTTCGAGACTTATAGTGCTTGTTGTTTTTTCAAGTGTACTGTGATCATGCGGCTCCCGTTTCTCAGTAAAGTATTATGTGTATCCTTAACCACTGATTCCTCGTCTGGTCTCTTCTCTGCACCGAAGTCCAACTTTACCACGTCACAATTATGACCCATTCCTAAAAGACTCTTTAAGACTCTTTCTCTAACATGGTCGTGCCTTCTGTTTCCTCTATGAAGTGCAGGACACGTTAAAAGGGAGTGTGACAAAATGTTTTATTTGGCCCCCATAAGAATATAGTTTGATAGCCCTGTCATAGCCCTTCTAAGGATAGCTTTTCCACTTCCTATTTAATCTTGCTCTTGTGACTGACTGGGTTTGAACCCGGATCTCCTGCATGTCACAAGACTATTAGTCTACTTAGCTAAAGCCCATAGGGATCAGTTCAGGAAGCTAACACAAGTCTTCAAGTCTCCAGCAAGGTTACTCATCAAAAAAGCGTGCAACTCGGTTACATTTCACCGCCTTTTGACTCACATTCAGACTCACATTCAAAACTCTGGCACGTTTCACGGCAGCATACTGTAAATTATGGTCATTGTGGGAAAATTGGTGTATTTCGAATGGTACTGTAATTCGACCCCACAGGTTGTAGTACCATACCATATCTTGGGAGCGCCAAAAACCTTTTCACCATTAGTGGGTACGTGGCATTGTTGTTTCTGGATCATAAACATATTTTGAGGCACAAGAGCCTATATTTGTTGCACCCGTAAGTGAAAACCTAGACTTGAACCTAGTGGCACAGCTACCACTGTGATGCAGTGCCTTAGACCACTGCGCCACTCGGGAGCCCAGAGGCAGCTAGTCTTAAACCTTAAATGGTTCAGCATTTTGCCATGTCCTTTTGGTCTGTTTTTCCTGTAGTTGCTGCCAGTTAGGAAGCCTTTGTTAAGGCCTCTAGAAGTGAAAGTGATATAAAACCCTACATTTTAATTAATACTGTAATGTGTGAACACTTTACCTAGCAGCCAACCTGCTTACAACAATCCCTTGTAATTACAATAACATATTGTGAAATACAAACTCTACCCTGAATTAATATCATCCATTCGTTCATTCATTCAAACTATGGTAGCATTTACTTTTTATCAGTATAATACAGTACATTTTACAGTATTGTACTGTATGTCAGTACACAGTACATGCTTTGATACCATATACTGTATATTACAGAATGTATACTGTAATATTAAATGCGTAATTTGACATGCCACCGAGCTGCCTGTAAATTACTGTCAAATTCATGGTAAACCCTTAACAGTGGGTAACGTATAATGGGAGTAAATACGATTCCAATTGAGTTTCCCCATGTAAAGTTGTAATCCATACCCAACCCTCCAGTAAATCATAAGGAATTTACAAAATTCAGTTTTGGATGAGACTGACTTTATTATCAAAAGTATGCTATTTACACTTTGTAGTGAATTTTGACTCTAGGCTATTAATCTCTCTGACTCATATCGATGCCACATAAGCCGATTAAAACCAGAGAAGTTGGTTCGAAGTGGCAGTTGACCTTTATTAAAGAGAGGAACACCTTTCAATGTGCAGTGGTTCATTCTGAAGTGAACATTTTTTTATAGATTTTTTTTGGTATTTGAAACTTTATTTTTAATTAATGTAAATGTAGGCTTTACTGTATAGTGTAGGCTATATCATGTGTTTGTTACCAATGCATAATTGTATTCACATCTGCCATCCATCCTATAGTAACGTGCAGTCCTGTACATCTTCTATATAGTTTACCCCTCACTTGAGTGCAACAAATACATATTGCGTGCAAAAAATGAATGTAGCCTTGTATGAGGAATACATTTTTCGTTGAACAGGGATCATTAATATGATTTTTTTTTAAACATGATTTTGTGAGGCTGTCATGAGTATGTTTTATTTTTCCAAGAGTTTCCAATATTACTCGTCCCAACAGGAAGATAAAATCATTCGCACCTGTAAAGGTATTTCTTTTGCTCCCAGGCGTGCTCCGTATTCCTCTGAAAATCCCCTCTGCACTGAGATCACGAAGAAAAATAAAACACACAGGATTTTTAAATCCACATTCCCCATGTTCATTATACTTTTTAGTCTCCCGAGATGAAAAACGTTATGTTGCCAGTGGTCTCAGGTTGCCGGTCAGTTAGAGAGATCCAGTGCAGGTACGCAGGACGAGGTAGGACAAACCTCACATTTGACTAGTTCTTTTTCAAGAGGCAGTAGACTCGTTCATTTCCCTCCCCTTTATTTTAATAGTTTTGAAACCTCGTATATAATAACAGAAAATAAATCGTAGAATTATAATTTTATATCTGACAGACGAAAATTTTAAAGAATATCAGTGCGCACAAAAATTGCAGGAGTTGAGTCCCTGTGAGTTCAATAGGGTGTCCCTCACGTGTACATACTGGAAATTTCGCGGACTGTTGCCATCGGTTAGTGAGCATGAAGAGAAACGACGAATTATTAACCAATGAATGTCGACAATTGGAAAGAAAAACATTCCAATCTCTCTTTGCTGTCGCCCCTTTCTCAATTCCAAAATGGGACCGAATAAAATATAGGATATCCCACCCTGACATACAAATGAGACATATGAGAAAAACAACTCTTTACCATTTGGCCAAATTATATTCCAACACAGGCTACCCCACTCGTTCTTGAATAGTCAGAATATAAAAGCTCAATTGTGACCCTATAAATTAAAGCTTCAATTATCTGCAAAACAGATCTCTAAAATTGGTTATGCAATTTATTTGAATTTTACTATTTCACCAATCTAGTTCCAGTCATTCAGTTTAATAAACTCTTTGTCTTAACAATTGTGCTATTTTATACGTTTGTCACAAATATACTTATTGTCAACATGTTGACTCAAAAATGTGATCAGTAGTGTTGCACATCTAGCCAAGCCAAGGGACATCCTGCAGCAAAGTTTAATTGCAACCAACATTGTGTTTCTGACACCTAGCTACCGCATAAGTATCATCAATAATCACAGAATGTCTCCAAACATAATATTTGTTTATTCATTTAAAGGCCCAGTACAGTCAAATGTGATTTCCCTGTGTTTTATATATTTCCACACTATGAGGTTGGAATAATACTGTGAAATTGTGAAAATGAGGCAGCAGGTAGCCTAGCGGTTAAGAGCGTTGGACCAGTAACCGAAAGGTCACTGGTTCAAATTCCTGAGGCGACTAGGCGAAAGATCTGTCGATGTGCCCTTGAGCAAGGCGCTTAAACCTAATTGCTCCTGTAAATTGCTCTGGAGAAGAGCATCTGCTAGATGATAATTCCTTTTAGTGTAAGAACTGTTTGAAAAGACTGCCTGAAATTTCAGCCTGTTTTGGTGGGATGGAGTTTGGCCTGCCTGGTGACATCTCCAGGTGGTAAATTAGTTAATAGACCAATAACAAAGCCAGTTCCAAACCTCTCTGCCAATAACAGCTAGTTCTCAGTTTTCCCTTCCCCAGTCAGACCACTAACAGACAGTCCTATCAACATTCTTGCTTGAGAAACTTGTCTTAGCTAAGAATCTATTTTTGTTTCTTAAAAAAAATGTTTTTAAACAATCACAGTAAGGTACATAAAAAAATTAAAACGGCTGCATTGGACCTATAACAGTTCACTAGAATGGATGACCTTTTGAACTTTACTTTCACTTAAGTATGATCATTTATCCTGCAGCCTAATGTAAGAATTGCCTGAGAAAATGTTTGAATGACAACATGTTGGGCCACTTTCACATTAGTGCCAAACTACTTCTGACACCACCTGTCTGACTGCGCTTCACTAAATGTCTGGTATGAGACACCAGGGTCAGATTGAGCAGACCGAGGCATATTGCTTGTACATTATAGGTCAATAAACAACACAGGCTAAAGTCAAGTACTGAATGAGCATGTTTCCATGGAGGAGGAAGAAATCAGTCAATTGTCCTCCTCAGTGTTTTCATAGGCAGTGGGGTTTGTCATATTTCATCTTGCATTCATCCAGTCTTCTTTCACCCTTTACCACTTGCTGCCTTTGACAAGGTTTAACCTGAAAAGGTACGCAGTCATAATTGATTGAAAATAAAGTTTAAAGCATCATTATGGCCCTAGAGTCCATATCCTCTAAATCAGGGGTGGGCAACTCCAGTCCTCGAGGGCCTGATTGGTGTCACACTTTTTCTCCATCCCTAGGAAACACAGCTGATTAATCAAATTGCATTCTAAACTGAAGATCATGATTAGGTGATTATTGGAGTCAGGTGTGTGAGCTGGGGCTGGGGCAAAACTGTGACACCAATCAGGCCCTCGAGGACTGGAATTGGCCACCCCTGCTCTAAATCATATTCAAAAGTGGTCAGGAATAGTCTTCAAGGCCTCTTCTGGGTCTCTAGATACGTCCACATTCTACAACAACAATAACACAAATGGAGTCAGTGTTAGATTTGCGGAATCTATTATACTTTTTTTTATTTTTTATATTGTGCTTGCAATAAATGTACATGTTTTGTAAAGCTCACCCCAGGTCTCTCTCTGTGCGTGTTGACTGCCTCAACATTTAGGAAAACATGCTCCACTTTACATCCTGTATCAGGAGCGAAAGAGCCATGAGTGAAATTGAAATTATGAAATTATTTATTTGACAACAACTTACCATAGGCCACCGGTGTAAGTTTGAGCACCGTATGAAGAGGACATTTTAGGTATGGCAACTCATCTGTGGAGAGAAAAGGTTGTACATCTTAGACCTAGTCTCTCCTGACAGCCTTGCAACCAGCGCACATGCAAGATTTGGTTCTGGGTGCTGTGATTATCTTTGACCTGACAAGCTTCATTATCTTAAGACAATACCAAATAAACCCATGTATTGTTGAACTGTTGTCCAACTGTACCTGCGGTTTTGTCTAGTAAGTAGGCCAGCAGACAACGCATGACAGCTTGGTGACACACAACCAGCACATTCTCCTGTCTCTCCAGCTCCATAATCACTGGCTCCAGACGGTGGACCAGGTCTTCATATGACTGTAGTAGAGAGAGGAAAAAGAATCGGACCAACAAAAAAAAAGAAATTTTCCCACTTTTGCACCAACCTGAACCATACACTACATTTTCTTTCTTGCCTTTCCAGCTCGGCTTGGCTCAGCATTGTGAATCAACCCAGAGACAGATAATATGGGTATGTTATGAATTATCTTCCCCAGTCACTCAGATCCACCATCCACCTTCCACGAGAGTCACCTGAAATATTTCATTATAGTATTGTTGCAAATTGGAATGGTAGCCCCGACCGGGACTCGAACCCAGTGGGTTCCTGCAACTGTCAGTCCAACACCTGTTACACCGGCAGATTCAAATCTCTTGACAAGGTAGTAGCTAGGTGTTGTACTAAGATCGCTAGGTGTTGTACTAAGATCGCTAGGTGTTGTACTAAGATCGCTAGGTGTTGTACTAAGATCGCTAGGTGTTATACTAAGATCGCTAGGGGCTATACTAAGATCGCTAGGGGTTATACTAAGATCTCTAGGGGTTATACTAAGATCTCTAGGGTATGTACAGTACTAAGGTCGCTACAGTATGTCTGAGAGTAATGTACAGTGTATGTTTATATATTTTGTGTGTATTTGGTGAGCAATGCAATGTGTGGTGAATTAAGACGGGTCCTACCTCACCCTTGGGGTAACGGTAGCGGTACTTGTCCTGGTCTCTCAGTGCAAACTCCTCTGGGTGGTTGTCCTGGATCTCCTCATACGTCAACTCCTCACACACACCCTGACGAGGAACGGACGATGCAGGGAAGATGTCAATGAGTGGTACAGGCACACACAATGATGAGTAACCCATCCTGAGACCCCAAAACTTCTGTTAGCTCTTCGGGGTAATGCCTTATCTTTAGCTCAGTAGGCTACTACTGTCATAAGTGTCATAAGGATTGGACCAAGGCGCAGCGGGTAAAGTGCTCATCTTCTTAATTTATTAGTAATAACACTTAAACAAAAGAAACAAACAACGAAACAGTCCCATAAGGTGCACAGACTATACAGGAAATAACCACCCACAAAACACAAGTGAAACAAACCTCAACTAAATATGGCCTCCAATTAGAGACAACAACAACCAGCTGCCTCTAATTGGAGGTCCTACCAAAAACCCAACATAGAAATAGAAAACTAGATTTAAACATAGAAATAGAACCTAAACCAAAAACACACAAAACAAACACCCCCTGCCACGCCCTGACCAAACTACAATGACAAATAACCCCTTTTACTGGTCAGGACGTGACAACTACATACAGTCTTGTGGTGTAAAGGTGACCCAATTGGTCACACATTCACTGTGAACTGTATATACACGTGCAGTACACACTCACATAAAATGTATGCTTAAACTCAGCAGTAAACACTGACTTACTGCATCAATCTCGTTGAGAGCCTTCCACTGCTCATAGGGGATCCCCAGATGCTCTGCAGTCTGGATGGTTCTCTTCATATGGCTGGTCCACACCTTCAGATCCTTTATATGCTGGCTCTTGATGAAGGTTCCCAGGGCAGTGGCATACTACAGGGACAGACCATGTTCACAGGGAGTGGGGGTGATTGTTTACATAATAATTTGCTTTATTGTCCATTTTCTTTGCGGATAATTAAATTGTATCTTTGTTCTTTCAACCCAACTCTCTTAGACATATTTTAAATGTCACATGCACCAAGGTTTATGGCTTTTTCTGTCTACATAAGGGTGGGACCAATACGTTGAGTCATTGGGTGGGACAATAGAATTACAATGCATTTGGAAAGTATTCAGACCCCTTGACCTTTTCCACATTGTTACGGTACAGACTTATTCTAAAATGGATTAAATAACAAATGTTCCTCAATCTACACACAATACCCATAATGACAAAGTGAAAATAGGTTGACAAATTTTTGCAAATGTATTAAAAATAAAAAACAGAAATACCTTATTTACATAAGTATTCAGACCCTTTGCTATGAGACTTGAAATTGAGCTCAGGTGCATCCCGTTTCCATTGATCATACTTGAGATGTTTCTACAACTTGATTGGAGTCCACCTGTGGTAAATTCAATTGATTGAATATGATTTGGAAATTCACACACCTGTCTATAGAAGGTCCCACAGTTTACAGTGCAATATCAGAGCAAAAACCAAGCCATGGGGTCAAAGGAATTGTCCGTAGAGCTCCGAGACAGGATTTTTGTTGAGGCACAGATCTGGGGAAGGGTACCAAAAAATGCCTGCAGCATTGAAGGTCCCCAAGAACACAGTGGCCTCCATCATTCTTAAATGTAACAAGTTTGGAACCACCAAGACTCTTCCTAGAACTGTCTGCCCAGCCAAACTGAGATATCGGGGGAGTAGGGCCTTGGTCAGGGAGTTGACCAAGAACCCGATGGTCACTCTGACAGAGCTCCAGACTTCCTCTGTGGAGAAGGGAGAACCTTCCAGAAGGACATCTCTGCAGCACTACACAAATCAGGCCTTCAATGGTAGAGTGGCCAGACAGAAGTCACTCCTCAGTAAAAGGCACATGACAACCCACTTGGAGTTTGCCAAAAGGCACCTAAAGGACTCTCAGACCATGAGAAACAAGTTTCTCTGGTTTGATGAAACCAAGATTGAACTCTTTGGCCTGAATGCCAAGCGTCATGTCTGGAGGAAACCTGGCACTATCCCTACGGTGACGCATAGCAGGGACTGGGTGACTAGTCAGGATCGAGGGAAAGATGAATGGAGCAAAGTACAGGACCTCAGACTGGGGCGAAGGTTCAACTTCCAACAGGACAACGACCCTAAGCACATAGCCAAGGCAATGCAAGAGTGGCTTCGGGACAAGTCTCTGAATGTCCTTGAGTGGCCCAGCCAGTGTCCGGACTTGAACCCAATAAAACATTTCTGGAGAGATCTGGAAATAGCTGTACAGCGACGCTCCCCAATCTACTTTACAGAGCTTGAGAGGATCTGCAAAGAAAAATGGGAGAAACTCCCCAAATACAGGTGTGCCAAACTTGTAGCATCATACCCAAGAAGACTCGAGGCTGTAATCGCTGCCAAATATGCTTCAACAAAGTACTGAGGAAAAGGGTCTGAACACTTATGTAAATGAAATATTTAATTTATGTATTTATTTTTTGCACAAAAAAAACTGTTTTTGCTTTGTCATTATTGGGTATGTGTGTATATTGATGAGGGAAAAAAACATTTAATCAATTTTAGAATAAGGCTGTAACGTAGAAAAAGTGGGAAAACAGAAGGGGGCTGAATACTTTCCGAATGCACTGTATATCTTGATTAAAACAATGTCATATTAGTCTCTGGTGACAGCCTTAACATTACAATGTTAGCTGATTAGGTTCTGGGTGCCGAGATGAATGTCATAAAGACAGAGCCTGTGTGGCCTACTGACCTTATGACCCCTGGGAGAGAGTCCAGAGTCTCCCCCAATGCAACCCAACAGGTTCATATTGCTCTCCCCGTGGCGGCTCAGGTAGATGGAGCGCGGCGTGACATGGATGTTCATGAGGTAGTAGACTATCCGGCTCTGGATATGGTCCCGCACACAGTTCACCAGGTACCTAGAGCCCACGTTGAAGATTTTGATGTAAGACAGGCGCCTTGGTAGGAGAGATATAGAGAGAGCCACATAGGGAGACAATTATTATCTCAGACAGGTGCATGACACGATTACATGTAGGGGAAATATAGGGATACAGAAGAAGAGATGGAATTTTTGTTAAGCAAGTCTTTTTTCAGTTTAGTTCTTACTCTTTCTCTAATTCATGGAGAACAGCTGTTAGCATAAAGCTTGGTCCCAGATTTGTTTGTGGCAATGACCATAGGAGTTGGCAAGACAGCACAAACAGATCAGGGACCAGGCTAGTTGGCATAATCTGAGAAGCATCAATGACAGAACTCTACCTGTCTTTCTCATCATCCAGTGGCACATAGGTTTGCTTGTAGCACTCGATACGTTTCAGGAAGTCTGCCAGTGCCTCCTCCTTGTCACAGTTCAGATAGTCTGGGCTGCTCACCTTCACGTCCTGGGACAAAGGTCAATGTCACAGTGTAGAGTTTAACATCTTGTAGAGTTTAAAATCTTAGAAACATAGAGCCCTCTGGTATTTGAGAGTGAAGTTTGAGAGAAGACTTTCTCACTGTGATATTCTGTGCAATGATGTCTGGATCATCACAAATGGACTCCACAAAAAATACCTGTGAGGAAAATTCAGTTGTTCAGAGAAAGTGAGTAGTGTTCATTATTCCAAATTTTTTTTTTTCTAGAGTTCAAAATGTAGGTTTAATGTATATCACCATCTGAATATGTATTTAGCTGGTGCAGTTGTAGAATAATTGTTTATTAATGATGTATAGTAGCAGTTACAGGACTGCCTGCACCGGAACCTGCCTTATAGCCTTTTTCCTTGGCAAAGCTCACAATGGATACCCTCCTCTCCCGTGTTGTGTTGGTGGCATCAAACACCTGGAGGGAAGAGGACATTCCACTCACTGTTGCAGAACTTTGTGGACTTCTGATGCTAGGAGGAACAGTGGGTACAGTGTATATTTATTTAACCATTATTTAATCTGTAACTCCCATAGTAGTCATAATCCCTTTTTACCCAGGGGGACCTTGGAAGTGTACAGTATTTGATGTCCAGCGTGTCTGTACAGTATGCGTGAAGTTCAATGCCCTGTCGCCCTGAGTACTGTATGTCTCACTCATATATGAGGTATGGTGTGTGTCTATCGACTGTCAGCTCAGAGGGACAGTTTTAAGTTGTTCTCTTACTCACAGCTACTTGTCCATGTTCCTTCGAGAAGTAGATAACTACATCTTTAAGGGCATTTGAAGCACAGGCCCTGAGAAAGAAAATACAGGGCGAAATCATTGGATTAACAAACCACAGAAAGATAAATCGTACAACACAAAATCAATTGTTACATAATACTACACACAAACCACCACAGTCCTAGGTAGCCTTCCTCTGCCCAGGCGTTGATGATGCATGCCAGATCTTACAATACCTGGACAGGTATTTTATGTATCAGCTAACCACATCATATGTTATAGCAATTAGTCAGTCGATGACACAGCTGATGACGTGGCACGCAAACATTGGTCGATGCAGTAGGAGAACGCTGCTATAGACTGTCTGAATTGTCACACCACAAATTTGAGATCAGAATTTTAACAATCACAATGTAAGAAAGCCTGTTCCTTTAAAGCACTCGGTGATGAAGTCACAGCTATCACAAGCTGGCAGAGAGTTTAGTGCATTACCAAGTGCAGCTCGCCACCTACTGCTGTGAACACAAATTTCAGTTTTGGACATTATTTTCTTTCTGACCAATTTATTCATCACTGTGCGTGAGTACCAAAACTGTAAGTAAGGTATACGTTTTCCCCTGTTTTACTGACTAAAATTGTCAATAGTTTAAGAATATTTTCATCATTATTACAGCATTGTGTGTCTAATTTTTATGCTAGCTACATTTTCATCTGTAATTGTTAGCTGGTTAGTCTAATGTTGCAAGCTACTTGTATTTTCGTTTCAGTCATTGGATTATTATAACAGATGAGAGTTGTATCTTGTTTGTTATTGCTAAATGAATGTGCCTTATCTTAGTATTGATGCCATTGTATTCATGTTTATTATTTTCAAACCACATCTTGAATGGATAAATTGACATTTAATTGGATAATCACAGCTGAGTGACATGGCACAGAATTGCAAACATTGTTCATCTCCAATCAACATTAAAGAACCCTAAACTGAGGAACTGTCTCTCTCACCATCTCTGTAATAGTGTAATGCCCAATGCAGGAGATGAGAAGCAGGTACAGGGAGTGAACCATTTAATATAGACTGACATGCAACGGAACAAGAACAGCATCTGGACATAAACACGACAAACAATGCAACTACAGGGAATAACACAGAGGAGCAGACATACACTACCGTTCAAAAGTTTGGGGTCACTTAGAAATGTCCTTGTTTTTGAAAGAAAAGCAATTTTTTTGTCCATTAAAATAACATAAAATTGATCAGAAATACAGTGTAGACATTGTTAATGTTGTAAATGACTGTTGGAGCTGGAAACGGCTGATTTTATATGGAATATCTACATAGGCGTACAGAGGCCCATTATCAGCAACCATCACTCCTGTGTTCCAATGGCACGTTGGGTCCTTAGCTAATCCAAGTTGATAATTTTAAAAGGATAATTGATCATTAGAAAACCCCTTTGGAATTATGTTAGCACGGATGAAAACTGTTGTTCTGATTAAGGAAGCAATAAAACTGGCCTTCTTTAGACTAGTTGAGTATCTGGAGCATCAGCATTTGTGGGTTAAATTACAGGCTCAAAATGGCTAGAAACAAAGAACTTTCTTCTGAAACTCTTCTGAGGATCTGGTGACCCATGCCAAATCTTTTCAGTCTCCTGAGGGGGAAAAAGTTTTTTTGTGCCCTCTTCACGACTGTCTTGGTGTGTTTGGACCATGATAGTTCGTTGTCTCGACCCGCTCCACTACAGCCCAGTTGATGTTAATGGGGGCCTTTTTGGCCCGCCTTTTCCTGTAGTCCACAATCAGCTCCTTTGTCTTGCTCACATTGAGGGAGAGGTTGTTGTCCTGGCACCACACGGCCAGTTCTCTGACCTCCTCCCTATAGGCTGTCTCATAGTTGTTGGTGATCAGGCCTACCACAGTTGTGTTGTCCGCAAACTTAATGATGGTGTTGGAGTCGTGCCTGGCCACGCAGTCGTGGGTGAACAGGGAGTACAGGAGGGGACTAAGTACACACCCCTGAGGGGCCCCAGTGTTGAGGATCAGTGTGGCAGACGAGTTGTTTCCTTCCCTTACCACCTGGGGGCGGCCAGTCAGGAAGTCCAGGATCCAGTTGCAGAGGGAGGTGTTTAGTCCCAGGGTCCTTAGCTTAGTGATGAGCTTCGTGGGCACTATGGTGTTGAACGCTGAGCTGTAGTCAATGAACAGCATTCTCACATAGGTGTTCCTTTTGTCCAGGTGGGAAAGGGCAGTGTGGTGTGCGATTGAGATTGCATCATCTGTGGATCTGTTGGGGTGGTATGCGAATTGGAGTGGGTCTAGGGTATCCAGGAGGATGCTGTTGATGTGAGCCATGACCAGCCTTTTACAGCACTTCATGGCTCCCGATGTGAGTGCTAAATGACGGTAATCATTTAGACAGGTTACCTTCGCTTCCTTGGGCACAAGTACTATGGTGGTCTGCTTGAAACATGTAGATATTACAGACTCAGTCAGGGAGAGGTTGAAAATCTCAGTGAAGACACTTGCTTTGAGTACACGTCCTGCTAATCCACCTGGCCCCGCGGCTTTGTGAATGTTGACCTGTATAAAGGTCTTGCTCACATCAGCTACCGAGAGCGTTATCACACAGTCATCCAGAACAGCTGATGCTCTCGTGCATGCTTCAGTTTTGCTGGCCTCAAAGCAAGCATAAAAGGCATTTAGCTTGTCTGCTAGGCTCGCGTCACTGGGCATCTCGCGTCTGGGGTTCCCTTTGTAGTCCGTAATAGTTTGCAAGCCCTGCCACAGCCGACGAGCGTCAGAGCCGGTGTAGTAGGATTCAATCTTAATCCTGTATTGACACTTTGCTTGTTTGATGGTTCGTCTGAGGGCATAGCGGGATTTCTTATAAGCGTCCGGATTAGTGTCCCGCTCCTTGAAAGCAGCAGCTCTAGCTTTTAGCTCAATGCGGATGTTGCCTCTAATCCATGACTTCTGGTTGGGATATGTTGGTACGGTCACTGTGGGGACGACGTCATCGATGCACTTATTGATGAAGCCAATGACTGAGGTGGTTTACTCAATGCCATTGGATGAATCCCGGAACATATTCCAGTCTGTGCTAGCAAAACAGTCCTGTAGCGTAGCATACGCGTCATCTGACCACTTCCTTATTGAGCGAGTCACTGGTACTTCCTGCTTTAGTTTTGTTTGTAAGCAGGAATCAGTAGGACATAATTATGGTCAGATTTGCCAAATGGAGGGCGGGGGAGAGCTTTGTATGCATCTCTGTGTATGGAGTAATGGTGGTCTAGAGTTTTTTTTCCTCTGGTTGCACATGTGCCTACTGGTAAAATGTGGTAAAACTGATTTAAGTTTCCCTGCATTAAAGTCCCTGGCCATTAGGAGCACCACTTCTGGGTGAGTATTTTCTTGTTTGCTTATGGCCTTATAGAGTTGGTTGAGTGCGGTCTTAGTGCCAGCATCTTGACAAAAAGACACACAACCCCACCCCTCGTCTTACCAGGTGTAGCTTCTCTGTTCTGCCGGTGCATGGAAAATCCCGCCAGCTCTATATTATCCGTGTCGTCGTTCAGCCACGACTTGGTGAAACATAAGATATTACAGTTCTTAATGTCCCGTTGGTAGGATAATCGTAAGTCATACATTTTATTTTCCAATGATTTCATGTTAGCAAGTAGAATGGATGGCAGTGAGAGTTTACTCGCTCGCCACAGATTCTCAGAAAACAGCCCGATCTGCGTCCTCTTTTCATCCGTATTTTCTTTGGGCAAGTTCTCGGAAGAGCAGTATATCCTTCTTGTTGGACTCGTTAAAGGAAAAAGCTTCTTCCACTTTCTGGTGAGTAATCGCTGTTCTGATGTCCAGAAGTTATTTTCGGTAGCAGAAACATTATGTACAAAATAAGTACAAAAATAAGTTGCAAAAAAAATAAAGAGCACAATTGGTTAGGAGCATATAAAACGTCAGCCATCCTCTTCGGTGCCATCTTAACAGAGTCTCCTTTACACACCCCTGGTGTTGGTTCACTAACATGTTAAATTAACACTTAGTTAAATTAACACACTTTTAGAGTTGATGCTGTTAAACTTTCTCAGTGTTATGGTATTTTTTTGCTAGTGAATGTGTTTGAATTAAAAGTAAACCCTTTATGACCATATATTATACATTTCATAAGGCCTTTAGTTATGGCCTAGTTATCCTCAACATTGTGGTCTGAAAATCCTGGCTCACGTGCCACATCAGACATGCAAGTCACAATACACTGGTTTGTGAAGTGATTAGTCATTCCTATCAAAATCCAGCCAGAGGGAGGATATTCAACAATTGGAATATTTTATCACCCACGACCTGCATTCAAAATGGCTGCTATGGTGAAGGACTTGACAAACAAGACTACCCAACCCATCTAAACTGGAACAACCATCTCGGTAACAATAAGTCCAACCCCTACAAATTGTATTTCCAAAAGATTGGAAAACAGCTGCGGTCATCCTCCTCTTCAAAGGGTGGGATACTCTTGACCCAAACTGCTACAGACCTATATCTATCCTACCCTGCCTTTCTAAGGTCTTCGAAAGCCAAGTTAACAAACAGATCACCGACCATTTCGAATCCCACCGTACCTTCTCCGCTATGCAATCTGGTTTCAGAGCTGGTCATGGGTGCACCTCAGCCACGCTCAAGGTCCTAAACGATATCTTAACCGCCATCGATAAGAGACAGTACTGTGCAGCCGTATTCATTGACCTGGCCAAGGCTTTCGACTCTGTCAATCACCACATCCTCATCGGCAGACTCAACAGCCTTGGTTTCTCAAATGATTGCCTCGACTGGTTCACCAACTACTTCTCCGACAGAGTTCAGTGGGTCAAATCTGAGGGCCTGTTGTCTGGGCCTCTGGCAGTCTCTATGGGGGTGCCACAGGGTTCAATTCTTGGGCCGACTCTCTTCTCTGTATACATCAATGATGTCGCTCTTGCTGCTGGTGAGTCTCTGATCCACCTCTACGCAGACGACACCATTCTGTATACTTCTGGTCCATCTTTGGACACTGTGTTAACAACCCTCCAGACGAGCTTCAATGCCATACAACTCTCCTTCCGTGGCCTCCAACTGCTCTTAAATACAAGTAAAGCTAAATGCATGCTCTTCAACCGATCGCTGCCTGCACCTGCCCGCCCGTCCAGCATCACTACTCTGGACGGTTCTGACTTAGAATATGTGGACAACTACAAATACCTGGGTGTCTGGTTAGACTGTAAACTCTCTTACCGATCCTCGACTTTGGCGATGTCATTTACAAAATAGCCTCCAACACCCTACTCAACAAATTGGATGCAGTCTATCACAGTGCCATCTGTTTTGTCACCAGAGCCCCATATACTACCCACTACTGCGACCTGTACGCTCTCGTTGGCTGGCCCTCGCTTCATACTCGTCGCCAAACCCACTGGCTCCAGGTCATCTACAAGACCCTGCTAGGTAAAGTCCCGCCTTATCTCTGCTTGCTGGTCACCATAGCTGCACCCACCCGTAGCAGGCGCTCCAGCAGGTATATCTCACTTGTCACCCCCAAAGCCAATTCCTCCTTTGGCTGCCTCTCATTCCAGTTCTCTGCTGCCAATGACTGGAACGAACTACAAAAATCTCTGAAACTGGAAACACTTATATCCCTCACTAGCTTTAAGCACCAGCTGTCAGAGCAGCTCACAGATCACTGCACCTGTACATAGCCCATCTATAAATAGCTCAAACAACTACCTCTTCCCCTACTGTATTTATTTATTTTGCTCCTTTGCACCCCAGTATTTCTACTTTGCACACTCATCTACTGTCAAATCTACCATTCCAGTGTTTTAATTGCTATATTGTATTTACTTCGCCACCATGGACAATGTATTGCCTTTACCTCCCTTATCTCACCTCATTTGCTCACTTTATATATAGACGTATTTTTCTACTATATTATTGACTGTATGTTTGTTTTACTCCATGTGTAACTCTGTGTTGTTATATGTGTCAAACTGCTTTGCTTTATCTTGGCCGGGGTCGCAGTTGTAAATGAGAACTTGTTCTCAACTTGCCTACCTGGTTAAATAAAGGTGAAATAAAAATAAAATAAATAAAGTATTGTTTAATATCAATTAATAAATCAATGTGCATGAGGAAGCACAGATATTAAAACAAATTGTTATAAGAATCAACCTGCAACAAAGCATGCTGGGAAATATGATAATGAGACCCTCCCATTTGTTTTTCACTAAGATTTTTTTAATTTAACATTTATTTAACTAGGCAAGTCAGTTAAGAACAAATTCTTATTTATAATGACGGCCTAGGAACAGTGGGTAACTGCCTTGTTCAGGGGCAGAACAACAGATTTTGACCTTGCCAGGTCGGGGATTCGATCCACTAGCCTTTCGGTTACTGGCGCTCCAACGCTCTAACCACTAAGCTCGTTAACAGAAATGAACTTAACACAGTCAAGTAATAACACCATGCAGTGTTGATTCCACTGCGATTGAAATAACACTTCATTTATTCACCACATGTGGTGTCAATTTCAATCCCCCCAATTTCAAACCCCACTAGAATCAACACTCAGATATAGCACTCACAACAATGTTTACCACAACACCGAGATTTGAACACTTGCAAATTTGCCGTGCACCCTTTTCCCTATATACTGTTGTGCAGTGCTACTTTGACAATGCACAAAAGGTAGTGGAAAAGTCTAGCGTTATAGGGAAATAGGGTGCCATTTCAGACGCCGCCATAGCTTCATAACATTGATAGAGCAACCCGTCAAACCTGCAGCATCACATACTTGCGAATCTGCATGGCCTCCTCATTGTCCGGTCTGAAGAACTCAAAGCTCTTGTAGCTCTGGACTGCTTCCCTGCGATACTGGCCCAAGTTGAAGACTAGACGATAGATGATAGACAATAGGGGCCGCAGAGCGAAAGACCATCAACTCCAGTCCTCAGTGATGTGCATGGGCACTCAAGCACACCTCAGATCATTGAACTTGGCTAGTGTGTGTAAACTGACCTTTTGTGGGAACCCCTATCCAGTTGAGATAGCGGGTGAGCTTCTTGGATATGTATGTCTTCCCCCTGGCAGGCAGTCCAACCATCACAATCAGAGTTGGGGAGTTGGTGAACTGGGGCACGGAGGCTGGGGAAAAACAAGACAAACACCATAGGAATCTATTGTACATGCCTGGTGGGTAAATAGAGGGGTTATCTATGAACACTTTGACAACGGCACAACTCAATGGTGGGAGTAAACACTACATTCAAGTGTGTGTGTGTGTGTGTGTGTGTGAGCATCAGGGGACAGATAACTAAAATATCAGCTAACCAGGGCACACCCATCAGATCTGCTCCCGAGGGGTGCAGCGGTCTAAGGCACTGCATCTCAGTGCTAGAGGTGTCACTACATACCCTGGTTTGATTCCAGGCTGTATCACAACCGGCCGTGATTGGGAGTCACATAGGGCGGTGCATAATTGGTCCAGCGTCGTCCGGGTTAGGGTTTGGCCATCATTGTAAATAAGAATTTGTTCATAACCGACTTACCTCGTTAAATAAAGGTTAAATAAATAATAAAAAAATACAAGATCTCCCAATGGAATTGTTTGAGTCATCATTGTTACCATGCTATGTCTTACCAGAGGTATACAAATGTGTTCTGCATAATAATCATGGCCCAAGTAATTAGTCAACTCCTTTGAGTGTAGGCCTACCTCACTATACCCTGAGCACCACAGAGTATCCCATGCAGCCAGTCACATGGGTGACAACACCACCCTGAGGACAGTACAGTACCAGCATCTTGTTCAGCATGAGATTATCATAGAAACACAAACACTGGAACAGAAGCATTCAACAGGATATATTAGACCAGTCAATATAGTCATGCTCAAACTGCATATACCCATAAACTCCAGATATAATTTCTCATATCAGAAATTTAATCAGCTCCACTTACTCTAGCGGAGACTTATAGTACAGTAGGCAGTAAGGGGCCGATTCAGACCTAGGAATGTACGCCTTTCCTACGCATGCCTTTCCTAATCACTTTGGTATTCAAACGTACCTTATTCAGTTGAGTAATACAATCTGCAGGTGTGGCTACTTCGCGTGCTCTGAATACATTTCATTTAACAGCTGAAAACTCTCCGCTAGCTAACAGATTTTCTATTTCACTTAGTTTAAATTTTGTCGACATACTCACTAGAATATTTATTGAGAGAACGGGTTCAGAATATTAGGGCTCAATTAAATAAATCCTTCTTAATATATGCATATTTATCTCCGTTTCAGCACCAATTGGTAGATTCAAAAAAATACTCTGATCCTGTAGATGATTTAGGTTTAGGAAAGTATTCATGGATAATAAAAAACAGGTTTGGAGAGACTTTACACACGAAAGAAAGGAAATAGTGGTTTGATTCATTCTGAAATGTGCCACATTCAGTTCTTCAACCCATGGTAATGTTGAAAGATTAGTGTACAATAAAAATAGTAGGTTATACCCTCCTCTACTGCCTGCATTAACCATGGAACGGTGTGATGACAACACCAGGTATTTGTCACGTCCCGACCAATATACGTTGTTATTTTCTATGGTAGAGTGGTCAGGGCGTGTTTTTGTGTTTGTTCTATGTTCTCTATTTCTATGTTGGATTTCTAGTTTGTCTATATCTAGGTTGGGGTTTATTGGGTAGACCTTCAATTGGAGGCAGCTGTTCCTCGTTGCCTCTAATTGGAGGTCATATTTAGTAGGGGTGTTTTTTCCCCTGTTGGTTGTGGGTAGTTGTTTCCTGTTTAGTGTATGTTCACCTGACGGAACTGTTGTCGGTCGTTTTGGTATTAGTGTTTCATTAAAAGTAAATTATGAGCACTTCACAGGCCGCGCCTTGGTCCCCTTTGTACGACCCCCGTTACAGAACTACCCACCATGACTGGATCAAGCGGCGTGCCCGGGCAGAGATGGACACCTGGTCGTATGTGGAGTGGATGGAGAGGAGAAACTGGACTTGGGGACAAGTCATTGCTAGATATCGGAGCCTACCGGGGAAGAACGAGAGGCAGCCCCAAAACATTTTTTGGGGGTGGCACACGGGTAGGTTGGCTGGGCCAGGGGTGAGCCCTGAGCCAACTCCCCGTGCTTATTGTGGTGAGCATGTGACTGCTTCTCGCACTCTCTCTCTCTCTCCGGTATGCCACCATAATCCAGTACATCCTGTTCCTGCTCCCCGCACTAGCCCTGAGGTCCGTGTTACTAGTCTGGCGCCTCCAAAGCCAGCCCCACGCACCAGGCCTCCAGTGTGCCTTCATAGTCCAGTAAGTCCTATGCCTGCTCCTCGCACTCTCCTTTCAGTGCGCAGCCATAACCCGGTACAGCCAGTGCCTGCTGTGAGCACTCGGCCTTCGGCGGTGGTCTGCAGCCCAGAGCCTTCGGCGGTGGTCTGCAACCCAGAGTCTTCGGCGGCGGTTCCCTATCCAAACGGCTTACTCATTAACCAAGCTCTTATCAAGTTGTAAATTACATTGCATGGAGAATGGTGTTATTTCTATCTAAAAAAAAATATACATATTCATTATTTCCTCTCGCAGAAAGGTGGTGGAATTCTTAGGGAATTAAGTCAAGGTCAGAATACAGCATATCTGTAGACACATCTCTGCCACACCTTCATTTCTTAGATCTCCACCCCGAACGAATAGCAGGTGAATAGTATGCTATCCTCATGCTTAAATTCAAGGTCAGAATACACAATGATAACATTTGGTTTCATTTACATACGCTTCACCTGGGTCACAATCGGCCCCTAAGAGGGATGATATACAGTAGAACCAGGATATATAGAATGTGATCCAGGTCCTCCCTGTGTACTCTGTATGAATGACTGCAGCGTCGGCATAAAGTATACAGTGGTGTAAAGTACTTAAGTTGTTTTTTTGGGGGGTATCTGTAATTAAATTTTACTTCCCTGACACCCAAGTAAAAATTGTCCCAGTCGTGCACTTATCAAGAGAACATTCCTGGTCATCCCTACTGCCTCTGATCTGGCGGACTACCTAAACACAAATGCTTCATTTGTAAATTAATGTCTGAGTGTTGGAGTATGCCTCTGGCTATCCGTAAATAAAATGTTAACAAAATGTGTGCTGTCTGGTTTGCATAATATAAGGAATTTGAAATGATTCCTACTTTTACTTTTGATACTTAAGTATATTTTAGCAATTCCATTTACTTTTGATACTTAAGTATATTTAAAACCAAATACTTTTAGACTTTTACTCAAGTAGTATTTTACTGGGTGACTTTCACTTGAGTCATTTTCTATTAAGGTATCTTTACTTTTACCACCACTGACAGTATCCATGCCAATGATGTCATGCAGGTCACAGGACAGTGTTAAAGCAGGACAGCAGAGAGCAGCACTGTAATCCCAAGGCCCACTTATTCCATTGAAAGACAGATGCCTGCCATCAGCGTGATGAAGTTTATTCTCGGGCATGGGGAGGAGAGAAGGAAGCCATAGAATTGATCTATGAGTGTCACAATATGAAACAATCAGTCTTAACTTAGCAACAAGAGCAACATTTGAACACTCATCCACCTGTTGTTTCAGATAACTTTCCCATGGCTCATACTAATGAATTAAGAAGTTGAGAGCAAAGAAGCGAGAGAAAACAGACAGGAGAGAGAAACAGAGAATGAGAGAACTTGACAGAAAGCCAGGCTGAGTGGTTCTTCTCACTTACAGCCTCTCCTGCGATTTAACTTGCAGCCTCCCATCCCCAACCATGGCACCCAGATCTTGAGCAGCGGAGTCTGTGTGAGCTCATTCTTCTCCTGGTCTGTGGTCATGTCGGCGCACTCGGCAAAGCACAGACAGACAGAGTCATGCAACACAGCACAGTCCTCCAAGCCCGGTTCAGCAGAGCGAGCGAGGGAGACAAGAGGAGCAAGACAGAAGCTTGTTTCAATGAATTCTTGCGCAGTCACCTGACTGTTACCAAGGAGAACGAGGGGAAGTGGGAAGGGGAGGACCTCTAGGAGAACGCCCCAAATGGCACCCGATTCTCTATAGTGCACAGTTTTTTGCCAGGACGAAAGTGCCCTGAAGTAGTGCACTATGTAGGGAACATGGTGGATTTTGGGACATAATTTATTGCTCTGTAGTTAACTGTTACTGTATAATGAACTGATCAGAACATTTTATGTCTTGATGCTATCGATCTATTTCACTTGATACATGCTGTATATAAATATCACTTGCGTTTAGAGACAGTGTGGTGCTACTCAATTATGCCACAAGGTGGCAGTTGGAAGTCAGAGTTCACAGCTCCCCTTTGAAACGCTGATCTAGACTAGAGGAATGATCAACTGGCTCTGTTACTGACGTTTCTGTAGCCTGCAGCAGCAAACATATGGTTTTGTACATTTCTCTTGCTATCTTTAGTGCCATGTCACCACATGTGTGATTCCTCCTCTCTATTGGCTGGAGTTTTTAGTTTCCTCTAAAGTAGTACCCTCTGGCCATGTTCCTCACTAACTGCTGAGGAGCAGTGAAACAGCATGGCTAAGGGCTACATCCCAAATGGCAACATATTCCCTACACAGTGCACTACTTGAGAGCCTTATGGGCCATGGTCAAAAGTAGTGTACTGGTATATTTAAGCAATAAGGCCTGAGGTGGTGTGGTATATGGCCAATATACCACGGCTAAGGGCTGTTCTTAGGCGTCACGCAACGCAGATATTGCAAACTGGTTACCAACGTAATTAGTGCAGTAAAAACGATCTGATATAGCACGGCTGTCAGCCAATCAGCATTCAGGGCTCGAACTACCCAGTTTATAATTACATTTAGAAACAGTGTGGTGTTCATTAATTATGCCACAAGGTGGCAGCTGAAAGTCAGTGTTCAAAGATAAACTGGCACTCACTTGTCTGTAGCAGCAAAAGAAACAGACAATATGTTTGCTGCTGTCTTTCAGCTCTGGTGCAATCATTCTCACTCAGAAAATATCTGACTTTGTTGGCAGTAGTTCAACAAGTTACCAAGGTAATAAGGCAACACGCTATCACAGTCTCATGTTAGAATTTGACGTTCATCCATGTTTATCTAATGTCAAATTTCAAACTTGTTCCAAGCGTTAAACTTCAGTGTTTAAGATTAAGTTTAGGCATTAACTCCGAATGGTTAAGGTAAGGGTTAAGGTTTGGGGTTGGCTTAAAACAAAAATTATCAAAAACAACTTTCTATCGCTAGATTCAAACATGCAACCTTTTGAACCAGAGCTAGATGTTTACGCCCATCCACCATCCCCGTCCACAATGCCCTACCAGTATCATGGGTGACCTGCCTGAATAAGGTACTAACCAGATTAAAGAATTAGATAGTTGACAGCTTTATATGAGACATGTGCAGTCCCTGATCTGATCACATTACTACTCATTTTACAAGGATTTTGTTACGCTATACCCGCAGTAACATCTGCTAAATAAGTGTATGCAACCAATAAAATTTGATTTAATTGAATCCAGTGGAATTTTAAAGGGAAGAAGCATCATGGATTAGATCATGTGATAAATAGATCATATATCCTGCCAGCTGTCACGCCCTGACCTTAGAGAGCCGTTTTATTTCTCTATTTGGTTAGGTCAGGGTGTGATGTGGGGTGGGCATTCTATGTTGTCTATTTCTTTGTTTTTGGCCGAGTATGTTCCTAATCAGAGGCAGCTGTCTATCGTTGTCTCTGATTGGGGATTATACTTAGGCAGCCTTTTTCCACCTGTGTTTTGTGGTTAGTTGTTTTCTGTTTCGTATCTGTACAAACATCATGAACACGTTCCACGCTGCGCTTTGATCTCGTTCTGATGACAGCCTAAACACCAGCAGGCAGGGAAAACTGTTTGAAATGACTTCATTACAACAAGATTACAACCAGTTGTAAACTGACATTTTCAACCAGCTTTGCCTACATCCTCTGGCTGCTTATATATACACAGTGTCTTACACCTGACAGTTTAGTAGTCTTACATTCAGTGGCAACATTATTTGGACCATTTCCACTGTGGGGTTTGCTGTAACAATTGTGACTTACAACTTATCAAGGCTGAAATGGGCATAAAAACAGGATACTTTTGAATAAAACGATGTGGTCAAATTCTAACAGAGACAGACAGACAATTAGTTTGTAAATTAGTCTGACAGCATCTTGGCCTGTGCCAGTACTCCCAAACAGGTAATGCCAAATCAAATAAAATAACATTTTATTGGTCACATGCACATGGTTAGCAGATGTTATTGCGGGTGTAGTGAAATGCTTTTGCCTCTAGTTCTGACATTGCAGCAATATCCAACAAGTAATCTAACAATGCCACAACAACTACCTAATCCACACAAATCTATGTAAAAGGAATGGAATAAGAATATATACCTATAAATATATGGATGAGCAATGGCCGAGCAGCATAGGCAAGATGCAAAAGATGGTATAAAATACATTATATAAATATGTGATGAGTAATGCAAGATATGTAGACATTATTAAAGTGACTAGTGATCAATTTATTAAAGTGCCCAATGATTTCAAGTCTGTATGTAGGCAGCAGCCTCACTGTGTTAGTGATTGCTGTTTAACAGTCTGATGGCCTTGAGATAGAAGCTATTTTTCAGTCTCTCGGTCCCAGCTTTGATGCACCTGTACTGACCTCGCCTTCTGGAGGATAGCGGGGTGAACAGGCAGTGGCTCGGGTGGTTGTTGTCCTTGATTAACTTTTTGTTTTGGCCTTCCTGCGACATCAGGTACTGTAGGTGTCCTGGAGGGCAGGTAGTTTGCCCCCGGTGATGCGTTGTGCAGACCGCACCACCCTCTGGAGAACCCTGTGGTTATGGGTGGTGTAGTTTCCGTACCAGGCGGTGATGATTCCTGATAGGATGCTCTCAATTGTGCATCTGTAAATGTTTGTGAGGGTCTTAGGTGACAAGCCAAATTTCTTCAGCCTCCTGAGGTTGAAGAGGTGCTGTTGCACCTTCTTCACCACGCTGTCTGTGTGGGTGGAACATTTCAGTTTGTCCATGATGTGTACGCCGAGGAACTTAAAACTTTCCACCTTCTCCACTGCGGTCCCATTGATGTGGATAGTGTGGTGCTCCCTCTGGTGTTTCCTGAAGTCCACGATCATCTCCTTTGTTTTGGCGTTGAGTGAGAGGTTGTTTTCCTGACACCACACTCCGCGTGCTTCACCTCCTCCCTGTAGGCCGTCTTGTCGTTGTTGGTAATCAAGCCTACTTCTGTTGTGTCGTCTGCAAACTTGATGATTGAATTGGAGGCGTGCATGGCCACGTAGTCATGGGTGAACAGGGAGTACAGGAAGGGGCTGAGTACGCACCCTTGTGGGGCCCCAGTGTTGAGGATCAGCGAAGTGGAATTTCCTACCTTCACCACCTAGGGGCGGCCCGCCCGGAAGTCCAGGACCGAATTGCATAGGGCGGGGTTGAGACCCATGGCCTCAAGCTTAATGATGAGCTTGGAGGGTACTATGGTTGAATGCTGAGCTGTAATCAATGAACAGCATTCTTACATAGGTATTCCTCTTGTCCAGATGGGATAGGGCAGTGTGCAGTGGGATGGCGATTACATGGTCTGTGGACCTATTGGGGCGGTACGCAAATATAAGTGGGTCTAGGGTGACAGGTAAGTTGGAGGTGATATGATCCTTGACTAGTCTCTCAAAGCACTTCATGATGACAGAAGTGAGTGCTACGGGGTGATAGTCATTTAGTTAAGTTACCTTCTTGGATGCAGGAACAATGGTGGCCATCTTGAAGCATTTGGGAACAGCAGACTGGGATAGGGAGAGATTGACTATGTCCGTAAACACGCCAGCTGGTCTGCGCATGCTCTGAAGACGCGGCTAGGGATGCCATCTGGGCGAGGGTCGGCCACGGAGAAGGAGAGCCCACAGTCTTTGGTAACGGGCCGCGTCGGTTGCACTGTATTATCCTCAAAGTGGGCAAAGAGGGTGTTTAGTTAATGTGGAAGCAAGACGTCGGTATCCGTGACGTGGCTGGTTTTCTTTTTGTAGTCTGTGATTGTCTGTAGACCCTGCCATATACGTCTCATGTCTGAGCCATTGAATTGCGACTCCACTTTGTCTCTATACTGACATTTCGCTTATTTGATTGCCTTGTGGAGGGAATAACTACACTGTTTGTATTCGGCCATATTCCCAGTCAACTTTCCATGGTTAAATGTAGTGGTTTGCGCTTTCAGTTTTGCGCAAATCCACGGTTTCTGGTTATGGTAGGTTTTAATAGTCACAGTGGGTACAACATCTCCTATCCACTTCCTTATAAACTCACTCACCGAATCAGCGTATACATCAATATTATTCTCTGAAGCTACCCGGAACATGTCCTAGTCCACGTGATCAAAACAGTCTTGAAGCGTGGATTCCGATTGGTCAGACCAGTGTTGAATAGTTCTTGTCACGGGTACATCCTGTTTGAGTTTCTGCCTATAGGAAGGGAGGAGCAAAATGGAGTGGTGGTCAGATTTGCCGAAGGGAGGGCGGAGGTAGGGCCTTGTATGCATTGCGGAAGTTAGAGTAGCAGCGATCCGGAGTTTTGCCAGCGTGAGTGCTGCAATCAATATACTGATAGAATTTAGGTAGCCTTGTTCTCAAATTTGCTTTGTTAAAATCCCCAGCTACAATAAATGCAGCCTCAGGATATATGGTTTCCAGTTTGCATAAATTCCAGTGAAGTTCCTTGAGGGCCGTCGTGGTATCGGCTTGAGGGGGGATATACACAGCTGTGACAACAATAACGAGAATTCCCTTGGGAGATAATACGGTCAGCATTTGATTGTGAGGAATTCTAGGTCAGGTGAACAAAAGGACTTGAGTTCCTGTATGTTGTTACAATTACACCATGAGTCGTTAATCATGAAACATACATCCCCGCCCTTCTTCTTCCCAGAGAGATGTTTATTCCTGTCGGCGTGACGCACAAAGAATCCCAGTGGCTGTATCGACTCTGACAGCATATCCTGAGAGAGCTATGTTTCTGTGAAACAGAGTATGTTGCAATCCCTAATGTCTCTCTGGAAAGCAACCCTTGCCCTAATTTCGTCTACCTTGTTATCTAGAGACTGGAAATTAGCGAGTAATATACTCGGAATCGGTGTGTGGTGTGCACACCTCCGAAATCTGACCAGAAGGCCGCTCTGTCTACCTCTTCTGCAACAATGTTGTTTTGGGTCAGCCTCTGGAATCAGTGCCCGTAACACAGCTGGACGTTCTTGTATCTTTAGTGTCAGACCTCATACCAACTGTTACCGATTTACCTAATCGGCTACATTCTGGGCAAATAGAATTGTATGCCTATTGTCAGTTGGTATGTTAAAAAGGTTATGTAGCAAACGTAATATTCTGCAGTAGCCTACAGACAGTGTTTATGCTTTTCAGTAATGATCACAGTGTCTAGATCTGTTTTTGTTAGTAGAGCCCAAGGAGAGAGAGGAACATGCTATCCTTGCCGACTGAGAGTTTGGCCTATTAGGAATTTAGTCTGGCCTCCCTGCTCCAAATAGTGTGACAGGGATAGACAGAACTGTAGCAGCTGAGCAATGAGCTATGATTGGGCAGCAGCTGTAAACCACAGCTAACTGCAAGTGTGTTCCTGAAAACAGTTCCTGAAAAACTCTCTCTCTCTCTCTCTCTCTCTCTCTCTCTCTCTCTCTGTGCTGTCTTAGTAAGCCTTTCACAACACACTGTTCTGAAGGACCACTATTGAAAAGTTTATCTTCGAGTGGAGAGAGAGAGTGGAGAGAAGAGAGGAGGAGGGAGCCATACGGGTGAGATTGAGAAAGAATGCATAAGTATCCATCATGATGTTTTAATGCTCTTCAACTCTTTGATATTTACCAGAGCTGACTTCACTAAGTCCTGTGTATAATTTTGCCAGTGCATTTTGCCAGTGCTGGAGTTTCAGAGGCTGACAGAAACAATCCTAGCCTGGGGCAGCAGGTAGCCTAGTGGTTAGAGCGTCGGGCCAGTAACTGAAATGTTGCTGGATTGAATCCCAGAGCTGACAAGGTAAAAATCTGTCGTTCTGCCCCTGAACAAGGCAGTTAACCCACTGTTCCCCAGTAGGCCGCCATTGTAAATAAGAATTTGTTCTTAACTAGCTTACCTAGCTAAAAAAAAGAGAACCCAAGATTAGAGCCATAGAGAGGAACCATCATTTTCACACATTGGACAGACACTGTGGCACAGAGAAAAGTGTAGAAACACACCGGTCCATGTGAATAGAGGAAAAACATGTCTGTATAATGTTGCATGTGCATATCTCTATCCCAATGAGAAAAACTGGTTGCAATGACATCCAAGCAACCTGGTTTCTGGTTGTAATGGCATTACAGCCAGCCTGCTGGGATATGACTTAACATACGTCCCTGGTGTATGTGCTCTAATATTTGCAAATATGTGTGTGTGTTTCTGTGTGCAAAGTGTGCGTGTGTGTTTGTGTGCACAGACACGTGTTCATCCCAGGTCTCTTGTGTTCATCCCAGGTCTCTAAAGAGGAGACAGGCAGGTGTCAATATCTCCTCCGTGGCGTCCAGACCTGACCATTCATCACGTCCCCCCGTCCCCCTCTCCCTGGCCCAGAGGCAGCCTGCCTCATGCTCTGGATTCAGAGCTGGTACCCACAGCGGAAAAGTCTCACTGGGGCAGCTTCCTACTGAGGCAACATGGGGTCACAACCCTCTGTTCCCATCTTGCGCCTCACATTTCTGTGTCACATACTGAGTTGTCATCATAGCCTTTGGATATTGCTAGAAGGGGTTCCGACTTGCATGAATCTCACATCTATTCAGTCCTGAATGATATTCTGCTGCTGTGTTGCTCTCCCTTCTCGCATGTGTTGCCCATGACAGACTGCAGGCTGAGCTGCTTGGTGTAGGACTGATCTCTCGGTCTCTCTCTCTCTCTCTCTCTCTCTCTCTCTCTCGCTCTCTCGCTCTCTCGCTCTCTCGAAGGAACTGTAAACAGCATACAAAATGTTTACTTGGAACATAATCTGCTGGTTGAGGTTCCATTCCATATGGCACGAGGTATGAGGATGGCAAGAGGGTTGATTACATTTTGCAGTTGGTTGAGCATGACAGACTGTCCCGTCCCAGAACAGGCCCCAATGATCTGATCAGGTTCCATACGAGGAAGCATCAACATGTCAAGCATGTTTCCAGTGAGCTTGAAGGGTCCTGGTTGGGCAACTGGCCAAGTGCTGCTGACTAGCTTCATTCATTCACAGCTAGTCTACTAGCATACTGTACCGGTCCCGGACCATGTTAAGCATACTGTATGTCAACAGAGCAAAGGACCAAAACCAATACTACTGGGATCGTTCAATGAAATTAGTGCCTTTTGCATCCCTTTGATATTTTGAGTAGAAGTTGTGCACCAATATTGCATTTTAAAAGCCTGTTATACTAAATCAAGTTCCTTTTAATATAGACCACATGGAGAATTCAATCAGCCAGCTTTTTAATATGAATCTTGACTTGCCAAAATTCCGCAACCCTCTGTGACTTCTCGGAAAATTCTTAACCCATTTAACCCCAGAATTTCTCCAAGTTTTCACCATCATTGTAAAGCCCTAGTTATTTTGTTGCTTTGCCAAAGTCATTTCTGAAGATAATTATTTGATATGATTTGTGATTCATTTATGTCTGTCCCTCATTTTAAGGTAAATCCTGTTACATGAACTGAACTCACATTTTAATATGGCGAAACTATTCCTTTTTAAATATGTTTTTCAAAAGGAACATTGAACATCTAATAGTCAAGTCAGAGTGTAAAAGCAGGTGAGCTGGTTCTACTCTTTTTGGCCATTTTGTGTTGTGGTGGAAAACTGAGCGGGCCGAGCATAACACATCAACCCTGTTACCCATACTGTACACACAGGCTAGAAATGTTTTAATAATTACATTTTATATGTGTGAAGCTTGCATTTAATTGCCACTTCCTGTTGCACACAACAAACTTCCATTCCCCCTGTCAAAAGGGGATTCGTGGCTTATATAAGATGAAATCGTCAACCCTGTTACAGTCAACCTTGTTACTTTATTTGGCACTTAATAACCACCGGGCACACCAAGTCATTTCAATGTGGAAATTTGGGTAATATTTGGTTGAGACGTTGATCAATGAGATTTCAACTGTTATTCACCCACTCAAAATACAGACAGAAATTTGTTGAATTCCCAAATGTGTTATCACAGCGCTTTCAACCATTTAAAAGCACAACAAAGTTCAAATGTGAATACAACGTCAGATATTTTGTATTTACTGTATTTAACAACAGGGTTACTGTGTTTCATCTAATAGCAGAACCAAATGACCTGGAATGCAGTTGAGATTACATTAAAAATACATGGTGCAAGTGATCAATGCTGTTCAAGCTTCTGGAAGATTATCATAGCAATTGTGAAGATCTCCGCAGACCTGTGACCTTTGCATGCTATCTTGAACATGCACGCTTTCTATGATTACATAAGTAGTTACAGTAGGCTAACCCCAATGTGACTTAGCCTAATAAATAATTTAAGTTGGATTCACTTCTCCATCGCAACCAAAAATCTAAGTTAAAGAATATGAGTAAATCAAATCAAACTTTATTTAAAGTGCGTTTAAAGTTTGATTTTATTTAATTTAGTCCTATTCTTTAGCAAAAAAAAATGGTTGCGATGGAGAAGTGAATCCAACATCAATTATTAATTTGTAGACAAACGGGAATTAAAGCCAGACTAAGTCAGCGACACAGATGGAAGTATCCAAGCAGAAGATCTCCTTCAAATGTTGATATTTGGTTGCGTTGACAACCAAACACAATTCAATATCCAGTTTGTCTACAAATTAATAATCAATATGTTGGATTCAGGTCTCCATCTCAACCAAAAAGTGTAAGTTAAAGAATAGGACTAAATCTATTCCACCTTTAAATGCACTTTAAATAAAGTTTGGTTTGATTTAGTACTATTCTTTAACTTTTTTGGTTGAAATGAAGACGTGAATCCAACATATTAATGATTAACTTGAAGATTACATTTTTGTTCAACTATTTTTAGTTGAACCGTGGGTTGAATTGAAACCCAACAGCTGTTGATGACTTTACAAATGCTATATAGGCCTAAATAGTATTATTGATGATATATGACTTAGAAAGTATGGTTACATGTATTAGCTCTTTTAAATCTGCCCTTTGGAATGACTTCCATAGCAACAGTGAATATGTTTAGTTATTAAGAGATCTGTCAATAAGGATTCTCACAATAGCACATTGATAGTAGTCAGTGACAAATATAAAAGCTAAGCAGGGCTGTTTTTATCTGATAGTGGATATAACGTTGAAGCTCTGACGTTGTTTCAAAGGTAAAAATTAAACATATTTTATAGGTTTGTTTATGTTGACAATTGGTTACAATGATGACAGTAACCTAAACCCGTGTTTTTTAAATTTTTATTTAAACTCTTGAGACGTGTTTTTTATTAAGTTAAACGTGCTCTTTATGGCAGAATGCTAAAGTCAGGTGGAATCAAGTTACACTTCTCAAATGGCACCGAATTGGTGGAACAACCCTTCTACAGTATAAGGAAATAGAGGGAAACAACAGAAGATAGAGTTAGCAGAGGGACAGACCTTCCCAAGTCCTTTCCCATTCTTTTTAAATTCAGGCAGCTCAACTTGAAACCCAGAGAACACGTTGTCCTGTCTGTTGTCCTCCTGTATATTGTACTGTCTGTTGTCCTCCTGTATATTGTACTGTCTGCATCACAGGGTGCACCAAGTCTATTTTTACTCGCATGTACTTCTGTGCTGCTGCACTCAGTCCCCTGAACAACATGTGCTCATAACAACATGTGCATAGAAAGCACTAAACCAGCAGAGTAAAGTTGGACTTTACTATACTATCTCAGAGCTTACTACTCCTCTCTCTCAAAAGAGATATTGCTTGTTTTTCAATGATTGGTCTCACCTGCACTGTCACAGCGGCGCCTCATCATGTATTCCATATTGGGCAGTTCCATCCCTGCCAATATTCTCAGTGTGTCTAAGAGCAGAGTGCACGGTCTGAAGAAGACTAGTGGATGGCTATGGAGCTGCTGCCAGATGCTCTTATCAATGTATCCAAACCTCTCTGCCAAAGCCTTTTCTCCCCCTTCACCCCTCCTCCCTCTTTCTACGACACATGGACATATGATAGTGGCACTGGGCTTGTCCTTTAATGTTTTCCAAGCCTCGGGTTCACAGTTCACAACCTACAAACACAGACACATACACACACACACACACACACACACACACACACACACACACACACACACACACACACACACACACACACACACACACACACACACACACACACACACACACACACACACACACACACACACACAGAGCCAGGAGAGTGAGCTCATAACAGGAGCAAAGGTCACCAAGGGGGTTTTAACCTTTTCAACTCTGTCGCCCCATTTATCATTCTGACCTGAGTTGAAATAATATTTGAAATCTTTTAAATACTATTAGTGTTTGCTTCAGCCTGCCTGTAGTGCCAGGTGGGAGGGGTTTACAGTTCTGTGACTCTTCTTTTGGTTCCATTGCACCAGGCAAGCTCAATCAAGCCCAGCTAGCTGACATATGGAATTGTTTTAAGATGGTCATACTATGGATCATTTAGCTATTTAGGTTAAAAAAAAATTACTCAGGAAAATATATATACAGTGCATTTGGAAATTATTCAGACCCCTTCTCTTTTTCCACATGTTGTTACATTACAGCCTTATTCTAAAATGAATTAAATTATAACATGTCCTCATCAATCTACACATAATACCACATAATGACAAAAGTGAAAACAGGTTTTTAGAATTTTTGTTCAAATCTAAATTTAAAAAAATATATACCTGTATGTCTTATTTACAGTACATAAGCATTCAGACCCTTTGCTATGAGACTCCAAATTGAGCTCAGGTGCAATCTGTTTCCATTGATCATCTTTGAGATGTTTCTACAACTTGATTGGAGTCCACCGGTGGTAAATTCAATTGATTGAACATGATTTGGAAAGGCACACATCTGTCTATATAAGGTCCCACAGTTGACAGTGCATGTCAGAGCAAAAACCAAGCCATGAGGTCGAAGGAATTGCCCGTAGAGCTCCAAGACAGGCTTGTGTAGAGGCACAGATCTGGGGAAGGGTACCAAAACATTTCTGCAGCATTGAAGCTACCCAAGAACACAGTGGCCTCCATCATGGAAGAAGTTTGGAACCACCAAGACTCTTCCTAGAGCTGGCTGCCCGTCCAAATTGAGCAATCGGGGGAGAAGCGCCTTGGTCAGGGAGGTGACCAAGAACCCGATGGTCACTCTCACAGAGCTCCAGAGTTCCTCTGTGGAGACGGGAGAACTTTCCAAAAGGACAACCATCTTTGCAGCACTCCACCAATCAGGACTTTATGATAGAGTGGCCAGACAGAAGCCACTCCTCAGTAAAAGGCACATGACAGCCCGCTTGGAGTTTGCCAAAAGGCACCTAAAGGACTCTCAGACCATGAGAAACAAGATTCTCTGGTCTGATGAAACCAAGATTGAACTCTTCGGCCTGAATGCCAAGCGTCACGTCTGGAGGAAACCTGGCACCATCCCTACAGTGAAGCATGATGGAGGCAGCATCATACTGTGAGGATGCTTTTCAGCTGCAGGGACTAGTCAGGAGTGAGGGAAAGATGAACGGAGAAAAGTACAGAGAGATCCTTGATGAAAACCGGCTCCAGAGCGCTCAGGACCTCAGACTGGGGCAAAGGTTCACATTCCAACAGGACAATGACCCTAAGCACACAGCCAAGACAACGCAGGAGTCGCTTCGGGACAAGTCTCTGAATGTTCTTGAGTGGCCCAGCCGGTGCCCGGACTTGAACCTGATCGAACATCTCTGGAGAGACCTGAAAATAGCGGTGCAGCGATGCTCCCCATCCAACCTGACAGAACTTGAGAGGATTTGCAGAGAAGAATGGGAGAAAGTCCCCAAATACAGGTGTGCCAAGCTTGTAGCGTCATACCCAAGGAAACTTGAGGCTGTAATTGCTGCCAAAGGTACTTCAACAAAGTACTGAGTAAAGGGTCCGAATAATTATGTCAATGTTGTTTTTAAATTTGAGAATAAAAAAAAAACTGTTTTTGCTTTGTGTGTATTGATTGATGAGGGAAAAAACAATAAATCCATTTTAGAATAAGGCTATAACCTAACAAAATGTGAAAAAAGTCAAGCAGTCTGAATACTTTCCGAATGCACTGTATATAATTTTTTTATACATATTTAACCCCTTTTTTTGGGTAGGCACAAAATGACCTTCATACTTCCATTTGTTTTTTAAAACCGGTACCAGTTACCAGAAGACAACACTTGTGGGGGTTGTAGAGCAAAACGGAGAACACCATTGTTTTCGTGAGAGTCTCCCCTTTCCATCGAGTGGTAATAATTTGTAGGTCAAACCGCTCGGACGCTACAGACGTTTACGTGAAAAGAGAGGCTTGTGGTCTGACAAACACAGCTCTGCCACATTTTACCACAGAAATGTGACACTGGTGGATTCAGACGCATCCAATGCAAAAAAACGGATTTCTCTAGTTTAAACTGACGGATTTTGATGGTGATTTCTTTCTTATGTAACTTAGATTGACGCACTGCTGCATCAATCAACTCTAGGGGTTAACCTGTCTCCTCCCCTTTATCTAAACTGATTGAAGTGGATTTACCAAGTGACATCAATTACTTGGATTCACCTAGTCAGTCTATGTCATTGAAAGAGCAGGTGTCCTTGATGTTTTGTGAAATCAGTGTATGTCATACTGCATTATACATCATATTACTGCATGCACATTGAAATGCATAGGCTACCATTAGCTGTATGTATAACGTCTTCCACAAAAGCATGGTATTTCTGCAGCAAGTAGCTTACACAAGCTATACTCTTGATGTGAGGCCCCAAAATAATCCAGTGAAATCTTACCGATATGCAGTGGTAATGCAGAAAGCAAGGTATGGTGGTTTAGTTTTGCAGGAAAGCAAAACATCTAGCCATGCCTAGCTTTATAACCAAGACCCAAATATGCTGCTCCTATTGTAAATAGTTTAGTAAAGTATTGCAATATGTTAGCCTTTTGGATTATGAACGGGTCTTTTTCTTCACTAAACATGTCTGTCTTCGTTTGTCAACATCCCATTTACCAACATCCTCACCTCCCACACAGCCATGGATGGCAGCCAGCAAAACTAAAACATATCATCATAGCTCCTCTGGTTTTCCAAGAAAAACCTTCTGTTGATCAGACATGTAGCTATGTAACAAAACAGAGCACGAAATCAATCAAGACAGTTAGGTGTATCATGTTGTAATGAGTTGCTGGCTGCACAATGTGTTACTGTACTGTAATGATCCCTTGGGCCACCACACAAGTATTGACATTAGATTTGATTCAATTTCATTTGGCGAGGGTTGGAAGCGAAGGAAAGAAATTCTTTATTCTTTGTTTGGATCCCCATTAGCACACACCTTGGCGACCGCAAGTCTTCCTGGGGTCTGAAATATATATCAACAGAGAAACTGAGAAGAGGCCTTGGGTTTGGAAATGTTGAAGTCTGAAGATTAGAGTGAAACCTTTTCAAAACAACATCCATCCAAGAGAGGAAAAGCGAGCACAAGGCAGCAAGAAAGAAAGGCAGAGGAGAAGGGAAAGGGAGAGAACAACTGATGGGCTGCTATGTGCTCTCTGACCGTTGGATCTACTGACTAGGAGTACCCTCATGAGTGACGGACTTGACTGGCCTGAACGAAGTGCAATGGTACAGTTAAAGTATCCTTAGGGGCATCCATAGATTGCATATTCACTTTCAGTGTAGTTACTCATTCACTGGGAGTGAGGCTCAGACAGGATAGCTGTATGGTGGAGAAGAAGCAAAAATATGGATTTTAGAGGTAAGGATTTACTTTGCTGTTCTGTATTTGTAAATGATAGTTTCTATTGATAAGGCCAAATAATATTCATCCAAATACTTGAATGACTGATGGTAAGTCCCATTGACCGTGTAGTTTGGGTCGTGTAATATTTTAGCAAGATCTTTTTTGTGATATCCAATCGGTAGTTACAGTCTTGTCCAATCACTGCAACTCCTGTACGGGGCAATGCGTCATCCGAAACACGACCCTGCCAAGCCGCACTGCTTCTTGACACTGCTCGCTTAACCTGGAAGCCACACCAACGTGTTGGAGGGAGGACACACCGTACAACTGGCGACAGTTGTAGTCAGCGTGCATGTGCCCGGCCAAACCTAATCCTGACGACGCTAGGCCAATTGTGCACCGCCTCATGGGTCTACCCAGTTCGCGGCAGGCTGCGACACAGCCTGGGATTGAACGCAGGTCTGTTGTGACACCTCTGGCACTGCGATGCAGTGCTTAGACCGATGTGCCACTCGGGAGGCGAGATCAAAGGTCTTTGTACATTACATTTTGAAATGTATTAGAGCCAATCATTTGTTTAAAATGTCAATACATTTTACTAACTTTCCAAAATGTTGCTTGTATCTGATCCTGCACATCTCTCTCTGAACCAGGTGGTTTGTGTTGAAACTTAATCATAGTGTCCTGTACAGTAATACTGTGCGTCATTAGATATAGTTTGGGATAAGGGCACATCCTGCAGCATAAAGAGGTCGTGTTCCTATCTGCTGCTGAATGACTGGTAAGGAATAGGGTGGGGTGTACTTTACACAATACTTACTGAGGACTACAAAACTCTTCTTGGCAGAACAACTGTGTCACATCAAATTACAGTACATTTAATCTTTGATCTGAGGCTGGGCTGGTCTCTGGGCTGTTTTTTTGGGGGCCCTAAGCATAATTTGGTTTGGGGGCCACCCACCTCATGGGTAAAACATTTTAATGGTCCCCCTCTTGAGGGCAGAGAGAAAAAATGTACGTTTTCAAGTTAATTTCCTGCAATTCTACACATTTTTCCATGACGCATAGAGAAAAAAATGTAAGTTTTAAAGCACATTTTCTGCAATTCTACACATTTTGCCATAGGGTGGAGAAAAATGTTGCAGGTTTCAAACTAATTTCATGCAATTCTACTCATTGTGCAATGCAACAGGCAGAAACTGTTTCAGTTTTAAAGCACATTTTCTGCAATTCTAAAACACTTTCCATGGGGAGAGAATTTAGCAGTTTTTGGAACATATTTCATATAATTCTACTAATTTCTTCCTTGAGGCGGGGAGAAAAATATACAGTTTTAAATCAAATTTCCTGCAATTCTATACATTTTGCCATAACTTATACCTTGTTCATAGATATCTGAGTGAGGGTGACTAACAAAATCAATGGGGGCACCCTGAAGGTCATGGCCCCTGGGAACATGCCCTGCGTGCCTGATCAGTAATTCTGCCAAGAATACTACAAGGTGTATTTAGCTAGCTAGACTAACTTACCAATTTAAAAAATGTGAGCTGACATGGTCAAGACATTACAAAAGAAAAACTGCTGACGCACTACCAAATTTCGAAATTGCACCTTGTTTATTCTACTACTCTAACTCTCAACAGTAAGTTGAGACTCCGACTGAATTCCTAATATGTATAAACAGTTTTTTTTATAAAAAAATATATGTCGCTTAAGCCAGAGCAGGCCCTGATCTAAGGACTCACTGACCCTTGTAAGCAAAATGTGAAAAATAACTATGGTGTGTAAAGTACATTCTTAGTTTATGGATGTCAATTGACCAGTTCTGTACTCATTTTTACTGTTGTGTCCCAGTTAAGTGTATTTCAGTGTCTTTACAATGTACAGTATTTTAGTGTATTTATAGTGAATCTCAGTGTATGTCAGTCTATTTACCCCACTGTCTCTCTCCACAGTGATGGGGTCCTGTGTGGCCTTAGTGCCCGTCCTTCTGCTCCTGTCCTCCCTGCAGCCCTCCAGTGAGGCTGGGAGGGTCCTGGTCTACCCTGTCGATGGCAGCCACTGGCTCAACATGAGGATACTGGTGGAGGCTCTTCACACCCAGGGTCACCAGGTCATTAAGCATGAGACAATCTCATGATATGAGAACAAAACAATATGTACAATGGACTTTAAAAAAATGTACTGCAATACTAATTATCCCATGACTGCCCATAAAAAATACAGTTGAATTAACATTAATATTAGGATTTATGATTTGCCATCGTTGAGAAACCTTTGAAATGTTGTTCAAATAAAAATACAAATGCAGAGGAACGTACCGAACCAAGAGCTGAGTGTACTGTCTTTCCCTTACAGGTGACCGTTCTGCGCTCCTCCACCAGCTGGTACGTGGCTGAACACTCCCCCCACTACACCTCCATCACTGTGCCCCAGGCTCAGCCCCAGAACATCGAAAGTCAGGAGTTCATGGCCCACTTCCTGAAGAAGTCGCTGGAGATCCAGCGGGGCAAGGGCTCACCCTGGGCCTTCCTGCAGTTCTGTGGGAACCTCTTCAGGTACAAATATACCCCAAAGGCAGGACGAACAGAGCCAAAACCACATTCCTCCCCAAAGCAATGGAATTGAGGCCAATTTGCATTTTTGCACAAGCTAGTTCATTGTTTAATGCTGATACATGCCTGATGTTTAAATTGTGTTTTTGTCTGTTTACTTTGATTGACCTAATCTGTTCAGCATGCTGAGGCAGAACCAGGAGATGGTGGCCGAGCTGGTCGTCACCATGTTTGAGAACCAGACTCTGATGAGAGATCTGAAAGAGGCTGAGTATGACCTGGTCCTGACTGACCCAGTGTTCCCTGCCGGGGTCCTGGTGGCCCACTACCTCCAGCTCCCCCTGGTTCTCAATGTGCGCTGGGTCCTCAGCGGGGAGGGACACTTTGCCATCGCTCCCTCGCCATTATCCTACGTCCCTCAAGTATTCTCCCGCAACTCTGACCAGATGAACTTTGCACAGAGGCTGAATAACATATTCTACCACTGTCTCAGCTACTACATGTATCGTTACGTCTCCAACCCACCTTACCAGGCCGTGTGCGATCGCTACTTTGCCCCTGATGAGGTGGACGTCATATCCCTTATCCAGGGAGCTGATCTGTGGCTGATGAGGGTGGACTTCGTCTTTGAGTTCCCTAGACCCACCATGCCGAACGTAGTCTACACGGGCGGGTTCCAGTGCAAACCCTCCAAGCCTTTACCTGCAGCTTTAGAGGAGTTTGTCCAGAGTTCTGGAGAACACGGGGTGGTGGTGATGTCACTGGGGACTCTGTTGGGTGGACTGGGTCCAGAGATGACAGAGGTCATAGCCTCAGCCTTCGCCCGGCTGCCCCAGAAGGTGGTGTGGAGACACCTGGGAGAGAGTCCTTTGTCTCTAGGCAACAACACCCTGCTAGTGAAATGGCTGCCTCAGAACGACCTCCTGGGTCACCCCAAAACCAAAGTGTTCGTCACACACGGGGGCACCAACGGGATCTACGAGGCCATCTATCACGGAGTCCCAGTGTTGGGTATCCCTCTCATCTTTGACCAGTTTGACAACATGGTGCGCATGAAGGCCAGAGGAGTGGCGGAGGTTATGGAGGTTACAACGTTAGAGGTGGAATCCCTAACACAGACTTTGATGGACATTCTGGATGAAGAGAAGCCCTACAGAGAGAATATGAGAAGACTATCACGGTTGCACCACGACCGGCCTATAGAACCTTTGGACAGCGCCATCTTCTGGCTGGAGTTTGTTATGCGACACAAGGGGGCAGCTCACCTACGTACAGAGTCCTATAAGATGCCATGGTATGTCTATCATAATGTGGATGTTCTAGCACTGCTGCTGGGCTCTGCTCTGCTTGTTCTGGTGTTGTTTGTGGTTTCCTGTATGTGCTTGGTAAGAGGATTACAAAAGAGGAGAAAGTCCAAGTTGGAGTGATTGTGTTACTTATGGCCTACTTACTTAGTTATAACACTGCTGACAATCCAACCATACAGTAGATAGATATGGGGAAAGCAATTGCAAAAAACCTGACGGTTGTTATAATGGGATTTCCAAAGTGTGTCTGTCTCTGGTATTTTATGTAGAGAACCTTCCTAATATGTCAAGGATATAGGGTCGGTATATCTATTACATGCACTTTTTGAATCAAGGTTTTATTGGGTTATTATGATGCGATCCTGCATTTGCCGTGTATTTTCACTCATGTTATCAATTTTATAATATACAGTGTAAATTGTGACATTATTTTTTTTTATGAAATGAGAATACGTTCCAATGATGTGGAATAAACAGCGAAAGGCTTCTTGATAACTTTGCATTTTCACTTTAGAATATTTCACAGATTTACACCTTTCGTGAAAACGTTTCCTGTTCTTCTGCAAATGCATTCACAGCACTTTGTGTTTTCACATGGCTCTTCTCGTATCCTTAGTACAAAGCTCCATAAACCAATAGTCTACTGTGTGCTTAGTTGCAACTGTCTGACAATATTATACATTTACAACATCTTTACATCTATCAGTTGAATATACTCTATATTTACAATATATTTACATCTCTTAGATACAATGAATAACCAGGAATGTACATTCATGCAGATGACCATGCAAGGAATACAATGTACTTTCCATATCAGCATATTTATAGTACAGCTCAGTAAACACACAAGAGAAATCTGGGAACTGTACTTTGAACTTCCCTATTCAAACAATAAGATGCACAGTAATAAACACATTAGAAATTGCTGAGAGAAAAGCAGAATGACTCTCAAGAAAGCAAACAAAGCTACACTGCTATTTCAATGCGAGTTCACAACGGTGGGGTTTGTGTCTGGATGCGATGGTTGAATAGCCGAGGCACAGACCGACGAGCTCCTTCCCAAAGCCTGGTGATATGTACGAGCAGGTTTTCATTGCTGTGGATGTAAACCAATGGGTTGATGGCACTGTTTAGACACACGAGTGCTCGGCTGACTTGGTGAGCAATGTAGACGCCAGCAAACCAATCCTCACACGTGCCTTTGCTTTTCAAAATCCTAGTCTTCAGGTTTAGATTTCTGAATATGTGATACGGTATGTAGCAGACTGAGAAGAGTAAAGTCACAATGAACACCAGTGTTAGGCATCTCTGCTTCATCACTTGGTCAATGTTGGGGTTGTTTAAGAGGACCACAGCCACGTGTCCATAGCAACCCAATATGATGAGCAGAGGGATGAAAAATCCAGATACTGTCCACGCAATACTGTAGTCCAGGTATTCCTTGGTAGAGAAGTTGGAGGTGGTGTCAACACATTTGACTTTCCCTGTAGAAGAGTTGTGTAATGTTTTGTCAAAGAACATATCAGGAATACTCTCAATGCAGACTAAACCCCAAATTACAGCTGTGATGACTACGGAGTGGCTCGTTGTTATCCTGCCCATCACTCTCAGTGGGTGGACAATGCTCAGGTACCTGTATACACTAATACATGTGAGGAAACCAATACTTCCATACAAGTTCAAATTGAAGGAGAATCTTGTAATCTTGCAGAAGACTTGTCCAAAGGCCCAGTGGCTGTCTGCTGAGTAGTACGCAAACAGAAATGGAAGAGTGAGCAAATACAGAATATCTGCAACTCCAAGGTTCAGAACAAAAATGTTGATATTTCCGAATTTCTTCCAGTTCGCAAACAAGGATTTTAGTCCCCAGCAGTTAGCAACAAGACCGACAATAAACACTGACATATACACTGTAGGTAAGAACGTGTGAGTAAAGTCCATGTTAATGTGTCCACAGGAAAAGTTTGTCTTCATTTTCTTTCCTCAATTTGTTTTGGATTATAAACAGGTCTGTCTTGCCAAAGATATTGTATCTGGATGAGAATAACCTGTATAAATAAAGGTCAAGTTGAATGAAATCAGATTCTCAGTTTCCTAGCACTTCTCAGAAAACACTGACGTGGAGCACTATTTAAACTTGTTTGACATTGCCTTGTGGTCTATGTGACAAACTGTATCACTAACTCATACATTAGAATTACGAGATCAATAGGGGTTACTTTCCTGTTTCTCGGTAGACATGCAGAAGAGCAGACACACCCAACTACAAACAGGAAACCCACACATATACACACACACACACCCAACTACAAACAGGAAACACACACACACACAATGATAAGACAGCCTATAGGGAGGAGGTCAGAGACCTGGCAGTGTGCTGCCAGGACAACAACCTCTCCCTCAACGTCAGCAAGACACAGGAGCTGGTCGTGGACTGCAGAAAACGGAGGGCCGAGCACGCTCCCATTCACATCGACGGGCTGTAGTGGAGAGGGTCGAGAGCTTCAAGTTCCTCGGTGTCCACATCACTAAAGATCTATCATGGTCCACACACAGCAACACAGTTGTGAATAGTGCACGACAACGCCTCTTCCCCCTCAGGAGGCTGAAAAGATTTGGCATGGGCCCTCAGATCCTCAAAAAGATCTACAGCTGCACCCTTGAGAGCATCTTGACTGGCTGCATCACCGCTTGGTATGGCAACTGCTTGGCATCTGACCGCAAGGCGCTACAGAGGGTAGTGCGTACAACCCAGTACATCACTGGGGCCGAGCTCCCTGCCATCCAGGACCTCTATACCATGCGGTGTTAGAGGAAGGCAATACAAATTGTCAACGACTCCAGCCACCAAAGTCATAGACAGCTTTTTTTAAACTCATATCTCATTGTAACTATATTTGCGCTGATACTGAGAGTCCAATGGAAGTAAGTAGATGCTGTGAGTCCAATGGAAGTAACTAGATGCCGTGAGTCCAATGGAAGTAACTAGATGCCGTGAGTCCATTGGAAGTAACTAGATGCCGTGAGTCCAATGGAAGTAACTAGATGCCGTGAGTCCAATGGAAGTAACTAGATGCCGTGAGTCCAATGGAAGTAACTAGATGCCGTGAGTCCAATGGAAGTAAGTAGATGCCGTGAGTCCAATGGAAGTAACTAGATGCCGTGAGTCCAATGGAAGTAACTAGATGCCGTGAGTCCAATGGAAGTAACTAGATGCCGTGAGTCCAATGGAAGTAACTAGATGCCGTGAGTCCAATGGAAGTAACTAGATGCCGTGAGTCCAATGGAAGTAACTAGATGCCGTGAGTCCAATGGAAGTAACTAGATACCGTGAGTCCAATGGAAGTAACTAGATGCTGTGAGTCCAATGGAAGTAACTAGATGCCGTGAGTCCAATGGAAGTAACTAGATGCCGTGAGTCCAATGGAAGTAACTAGATGCCGTGAGTCCAATGGAAGTAACTAGATGCCGTAAGTCCAATGGAAGTAACTAGATACTGCAAATATGAAGATACTGTACATGGCTTTCTGACTTTGGGAAGCTACGGTGTATATTGTGGATGTTGAAAGCTATCAAATATCAGCACCCAAATCACTAATAAATTGCAACAATCGAATCTCAATGTAGTAATATCATTCATGAATAATATGCAATACACAAAGGAGCTCAAGCTTTACATAAAAAGGCATTGTGAATGGAAAACAGTTTGGACAAAGTATAAAATCAGTGATACGATTGTACAATGTTTCAAAAAGCATTTGAATAGTTTATATTTACAGCAACATTGAAAAATAAGTGCAATTTCATCTGACTAAGAACACAAAATAGACACATTTATAAACAAACAAACAAACTGATATAACAGATGGCATTTGCATGTCAAGATACAGTATCTATCAACTCAAAGGTCGGTGTCACTCTGCAAAATAAATTCACTCAAATGAAAGTAACAACACTTGAGTCTTATCCACTCAACTAAGTCAGGTCACATGGTCAGGAGGAACTCTGGGGCCTAAAAATGAGTCAAAAAGACAACAAATGACTGTCATCTGGTCTTCTACATACAGCATAAGACTACAGTTGTTAGTTAGTCCAAAATACATTTGTTGTGTTACAGTATTTAACTTATATATGCTAGATAGAGGCTAGTATTTTTCTGTTCTCTTGCCAACTCTTTGTGGAATTGTCATGCCCAATGTTTGGCTTGACAATGACCCTGTTGTAGCGAGAAACCAGGCTAATATCTGGGGTCAGGGTAGCTAACTAGGGTTTCCTGACCTATTCTTTTCCCCATGAGGTCACCTTATGAGATGTGATAGAGTGGAATAGAGTGGTGGTCTTAGTGCAGACGGAGCATGTCCATTCATATCAGGGCTTTCTTCCCCCGACTCAGTCACAGTTTATCACCTAGAAGATCTTTTCACTTCCCCTATCTATCCTATGAAGTGGGCTACACCTGCTGGATCAAGCCATGATAGACAGAGGCTCCGTTCAAATATTCATACTGGTATACCACTTAGAAGGAGTGCACTTGTATGGACATTGGAACACAGCAAAAGTGTTGCTCCCAGGTCCTGACTGGTCTCAGTATGAGCGTGTCAGTACATGGAGAGGGGTAGGATAGGGCTCTAGATCTCGACAACAACTTAGTAAAGTGGAGCCATTCAGAAAAGATTGAGGTGGAGAGCCATGGTGGACGCCCTAGGTTCTCAAGGAGGCATAGGGCCCAGAGGATTGACTCGAACGTCAAGTCTAGCCCCACACGGCAGGGCTCCGGTGAGAGCGTGCGGAGCCTGAGTAGGGTGCTGCTGCATGGGGTCCTGAAGCTGAATAGGGGCAGTTGTAGTGACAGACACAAGACTGGATCATCATGACTGCCCGGTGAAAGAGCCTGCCGGTAGGGCACCGGAAGGCCACCGTGGCCGTGCTGATCCGGTAGGGGGTACAGCAGCGGGCGTCGGTGCACTGGCCGCAGTACCGGGGCCGGTAGACCCGTGTGCTGTAGCAGCCCTGGTGCACCAGTCTCACTGGCACCACTGACCTGTAGCTGGGCTCACAATGCCGGGCCCACTGGGAAAACAGATCAACGTTAGACTGCTAGATGAGCTCATGGTTGCTGAGAATAGAGGTTCATGTATGTATTATTAGACTAGGAATGAACTCAAGTGCACTTATTGAAGAAAATGCATTAACCATAATACATCTACTGTACACATTCTTATATCTGTGCCAGGTATTTTTTCCACCACAAGCATTTTCCAGTATGACCATTTCACAGACTGAGCAATGGGCACTTTACACCAATATAGTAGAGTCTAGGTGACAGGAACACACATTTTAACACATACATGAGGCTTACGTATGGCTCCTGTTAACATAACCTATTAACCCCAAATACACTTGAGGATGGGGTAGACGTGGAGTTAGGGTAGGGGGGGGGTAGAGACGTGGGGCAGAGAGTCTGGGAAGATATTAACTCACCATGGGGCTCCTGTGTGGCTGGAGTGCCTGACAGGGCCGGACCTTACAAAGACGGCTCTGCATCTCGAGCCGACAGGCTGGGTTCTTGTTGGAGACCCGCGTGGAGACCCCAGCGCCACAGGTTTGGGAACATGCGCTCCACTCTGTACTCTGGTCTATACAGTTAGAGGGACCCGACAGGCCTGGCCACAAACTGGAGGCTGGAGAGAGGAGGCCAGGATAAAAATGAGACCGAATGGTGAATTTCCTGAAGAAAACTTGAGCGCTTGCTTCAGCTGTCTAAAATAAGAATAATAAGTATGGGGAATAACAGTAGTGTGCTTCGAGCAAGCACACTAATGGGACAATGAGGAATGAGTGACTTGTCACGAGATCCAGCTGTTAACAACTAAATCAGAGCAAAACTAACTCATCTGACATGACTTCCCTGGTTAATAGTTTTTTACAAGAGCGTCTCAGATGTCATAATGTCTCGTAAGGATTCAATTGGCCTAAACTTGTACGGGAACTTTCTGTCTTTTCGTAGCACAGAAAAGCAGTGCTCTCTGGATGGAGATCAATCCCTAAGATTGCATCTCCGGTCGGATCTGAGTCATAATAATCAGCTGTTTCTTTGGAATTGTTTCTGTAACACAGCACGAAAAAAACGTCTAGGCTTTGAATTCAAGAACACTTAGAACAAAATGTTCCATTGCTATTGATATAGCTTGACTGTGTGACAGTGTCAGAAATTCCAGATGTTCTTTTTTCCTTAGTGGTTTTATTTTCCTAACCCGTTTTTGGGACTATTTCAGACTCCTTGGGCTTATTGTGTTTAATTGTTGCGTCGCCTAGCCATGGGTCTTGTTATGAAACTCGGCATTGGTCCCAAAATGGCACCATATTCCCTATATAATTCACTACTTGGTCAAAAGTAGTGCACTACATATGGAATAGGGGGCCATCTGGGACGCAGCTTTGGAAACAGGGTCGGTGTTGGAACAGGGCTTGTTATTTTGACAATAATGTGCATTTTCATTTGGCCAGACTTTTCCAATGAAATGCGAGGCTTATATTTGGACATTGTGCCTTTTCATTTGGCCAGACTCACCACAATAAAATGCAAAAGATCCCTCAATAAAAGACCTCAGACTATGAGCGTCAGTGGCAGAGCTCATATAAACGTGGGAAGCTAAATATTGCCCTACAGCTTGATCGACGGAACAACATTTGTCATCCTTATATTCAATTGTGTGTAAAAGTGCTATGTATAGTTAGCTAACATCTAAGCTGGACAAACACCATATTCTTCATGAATGTCAAGCTAACACCAAAAATAATGGTTTAGGATCCACAGGGAAGCATTTTATTGGTTCCCTCTCAACATGGTCCAATCGAAATACGTAGCAGAAACCTGTGTCAGAACAGAGGATGACTAGCCTGGTCCCAGATCTGCATATAGTAGCTAATGCCAACCACCATAGGGAGTTGGCTATACAGCACAAACATATCTGGAACCAGGCTAGAATATGACTGTTAAACTAGACATGTGTCTCAGTTACCTGTGATGGCATCCTGAACGACTGTGTTGTCCATGTTCTCACAGACCCACTCCTTGCAGCACTTCCCAGGCAGCTGTACCCGTTGGGGGTGTGGGCAGTCTGGGTTGGGAAGATGGACGTCCTCAGGGCACAGGGGCACGCAAGTCACCCCTCCCCCCAGGCAGCGGCACTGGGTGGCACAGGAGGGCTGGAACACCTGGCCATCCTGGTAGGAGACCCCGTTCTGCTCACAGCCCAACTCCTCCTGACCTGGAAGGTGGAAACAGAACAGACCTGGTTTCAAATACTATTTACCTGCCTGGAGTGCCAGATGGGTAGGGTTTGCATTTTGGGACTATTGGATTACTTCATCAAACCATGCAAACTTAATCAAGCACAGATATTTGAAATGATTTTAAATAGTATTTGAACCCAGGTCTGGGAACAGGACAGAGAGACCCTCTTAGAGGCTCTTTACCCTGGACTGGCAGCCCCACCCTAACCTTAACTCTAACCCATACACATACCCTGCACCATGGACCCTGCTCTGTTCTGGACTCTGGAAAAAAATACAATTACTCACAGAAAGAGAGAGAGAGAGAGAGAGAGACAGAGCTTGTGTAAGAGTGAGGTAAGGACACAAGAGGATCATGTGTACTGCCAAGCCTCTGGGTTGTTATGTGATGTTATGGGAAACCAGGCTTTCCCAAATGGAACCCTTTCCCCTATTTAGTGCACTATTTCTGGTCAAAAGTAGTGCACGATGCAGGGAATAGGGTGCCATTTGGGATGCAGCCCAGTCCCGAGGAGATTGAGGAGTCTGTTTTCCAATCCTTATGTGTTGTCTCGGCAATGTATCATTCTCGATGGGCAGTCATCAGAGGAAATGTGTCAACACCACCACTGAAAATAGAGGTTCAGATGTTTTGGAATACAGTCAAACTAAACCCCTGCGCTCTGCGGCTGGCTGGATCAGTATATGCCCTAAACAGATTGTCTGTTTGTCCCTCTCATACAAACAGTCAGACATAGACTTCAGCTCCATGTGCCATCCCTTTCTGTGTTTTTTGTCTGCTAGCCCGGTTGTTTAGAAAAGGGTGACACTGTGCAGAGCCTGTGGTCCAGTGGCGCCACTTCTGGCACAAGCACATGTGTTATGACCCTGGAGACTAGGCAGGATTCAATCCCTGTGTCCACCCTTCCCACTGTTTATCCTTCCATTCTAACCCCGCCTTCTGTTTACATTACTGTCAGTAATAAAGCCTAAAAAAAACAGGAGGAAAAGGCTGGCACTCACTGACACACTCTCCAGGGTCGCCGGGAAAGCTGGCGCTGTAGTCACACTGCAGTGCTCTCTGGCTGTCACACACATACAGGTCGCTGCAGGCCTCACCCTGCTGCCGGGCACACACCTGGCAGCACTGGCAGCCGTCCAGGACCAGAGGGACTCCTGCTGGGCACTGGGGCACGGGGTTGGGGCACTGGCATGGTCCTGGGCACAGCTGACACCACACCTAGAGTAACACAGGGGGCAGAGGTTAGAGGTTAAAGCAGGCTGAGGTTAGAGCAAGAGGAGTAGGAGGCCAATTGGTTGTTGTTGTCGTCGTCATTGTCATCATAGTCTTCATCATTACGACCAATATCATCGTCATCATAATCATCCTCATCACCATAGTTGAAAAATGCTGCCGTTATGTTCTGAAATAAACAGCCTTTCCTTGACCAATTGTAAGCACATTAATATTTGGTAGAAGTACTTTGTTTGGGGAACATTATGTCCAACACGGTCTGGTAAAAATAGTCCTGTTTTCAATTACATGCAGTTAATGGAGCCAAGCCACAGCAGGCAGCCTTTGGACATTCTGGCCTCAATTATTCACTGGTGGAGCAATGTCATGCCCCGATGGACTCAAAAACATCATTTGTCTTCTCAAAATATTCTCTACTGCAACTATGCAATGCAACATCAAACATTCACAATATTCATCATTCATCAATATTTCTCATTAATATTCATGATGATCTGCATAAAGTGTAAAAAAAAGAGCCAATTTCTAAATGACAAAATAAAAAATAAAAAGAAAGTATTTAGCAGAGTACAATACTGTTACATCATGCCATGAATAGCTAGCTACTTGTACATATATTACATATTGGCTATGCAGTAAGTTACAAATATGGTAAATTGACTATAGAGTAAGTTCCAAATAAAAACAACAGCAACAACATAAAAACAAAATCAGTTCTATCAAAACAATCTTCAACCACAGCCACCTGAAAGCTTCTGATAGATCTTTCCGTGGAATCAATGGAATCGATCAATGGAATGCAGTCTCATTGATCTCCACAGACAGTTCGCATCCTGAGCAACAGGTGTAAGCTACAGGTACAGTTCACCTCCAGGTACACACAAATAGAAGAGCAAAATAGTCGTTTGGCCTCACCTGCAGTGCACCCATACAGAGCAGCAAAGCCAAGGCTATCACATTGTCACTGAGTTGTCTTGAAATTTCCATTGGAACGTCTGTAGGTTGATTGAACTGCTCTGTTTGTCTGTCTGTCTAACCTCTTAAGTGTGATGGTAGTGGTGCTAGCTAGCAGTGCTGCTTGCTGTTTGCTGACTGCTCATTCCTCTGCATGGCTGACATTTATCGAGTCTCTGCTGTGATGTCACAGGCTGACCGCCGTGTAAACAGTCACTGGAGCAGGGGCAGAAATGCTTCACATTCCTACTCCCTGTTGCCCATTTCTACTTTCAGACCTTTTTCTCCTCCTACCTCCCTCCCATCTCTCTCCCCCTCTAGCTGTTATAGACTGAAACAGGTAGTTGTTCATTATTTCCTCATTTCAAAACCCCATCAGACGCAACTGAATTCAATGACTTGTTCTAAATCAACCTGCAGTTGTAATAATGAGCCTCTTATAAGTCCTCTGGTTGCCATGGTGCTGCAGCAGCAATGTCTGTTGTGAGGCTGAACTTGGATCGCTGTGACCAGTCCCATTGTGAAAGAGAGGAACTCAAACAGAAACACTAGAGTAAAGTAAAGTGAAAGTAAACACTGTCAGAGAGTTCCATCCTCAGAGACCACGAGGACACAAAAAGTGCTTCTGAAATGACACCCTAATTCACTATAGAGTGCACTCTGGCTAAAAGTAGAGTACTATATAGGGAATAGGGTGCCATTCCTGATGCAATTGAGGACATATACTAAGTAGAATTGCCCAGCAACCACCGCAAAGAAGCAGAAAACACTAACATCTAGGCTCAATAAGATGCTGTTATTATGAAGGTCGCAGATAAAACATAGCAGCATGACTGGAGAGAATACTTGGGGTGGGTGAAAATTATTTCTGTAAAAGTCTAGATTATTCGCTTCTTTTATCAATGAAATAGGCCTACCATTACATACCATTAGTGTTGGGGAGTAGTGAAATACATGTAGTTCAACTAGTAATTAAACTACGTTTTCCAGTAGCTTGGTGGTAGTTGAACTAAATTCAAATATTGCTATTTTCAGTAGTTAATTGCTTTTTTGCCATGTAGCAGTGTAGCTAATTACTGGAACTACACACTTCTTTTTTAGCATAAATTAAATACAATTTGTGTTTAATACACATTATGTTAACATCTGATACCAGAGTGATCTGTTCTTGCAATTTTTTGTCTATGACATTTCAGATTTAGATATGATAATTTTTTACGAATTAGCTTGGATGTAACTACTTTTTCAATGTAACTTCAGTTAAATAAACTATGTTTTTCTTAAGGGTAGCTTTAGTGAAGCTTCTTCCAGAGTGAAGTAATTGGTACTTTGGTCAACTATGATTTCAGAGTAGCTTCCACAACACTGCATACCATTGAAATAGTTTTGGTAAAGAAATGGATCTGATAATACATTGAGTACTACTTGGGCAAAAGTATTCAGGATTAATTCCTTGGTCCAACATACCACTCAATCATGAGAATTCATGATAACAGTTCACATGGAGAAAGAAGGGACTAGGGAATGAAAGAAAAAGAAAAGAGATGGTTTAAAAATAGAATGAGACAGATGAAAGTATACATGTCCAATACAGGTGGGAGCCAGGTGGTTAGCCAGTTACAGCAGACCAGACGTGAACTGATTGCCAGTTTGCTCTAAACTTTGTTCTCTCCACATTTTTATTTACTTTTCATACTGTCCAAGAAATACAGGATTTGGAATGCCCCCAAGCTTATAGGCAAGGCAATAGCCCTGCTGTAACCCACAGCGCACATTGGACATTTGGAGGAGACCTTGCTTCAGGGCAGAAAACAAAGGGCCTACAGTATTCAACTTGTGGCAATAGTGTCAGGGTTGGGGAGTAACTGATTACATGTAAAGTAGTCCAATTACTTAATCATATTACATTACTGAGTTTAGGTAATCCAAAAGTTACGTTATTGATTCCAATTTTGGACAGGTAAAAGTAACTGTAACGGATTACATTCAGAAAGTAACCTACCCAACCCTGAATATTGTTTTGTTTTGTAATAAAGTATTCATATTTCAAACAATGCTTGTTCAAACATACAGGTGTAGCAAAGATATTACAATGTTCAAGTTTACGTTTAAGTTGATTGGAAATGTTATTATTTGTCCTAATGTATGCGGTAATAAAAGGATTAATTGAAGTGTTGACAAAAAATACTTGCTTTAAATAAAAATAATACAGTCAAAGGAGCAAAACAATGCCAGCGTGAGCATCAAATCATGAATGATATACTTAAGTAAAATGTATATCTACAAATATCAAAGGATTGCGAAAGCCAAGTAAGCCCAACAATCAATCTATCTTTCCAAAACCCACAGGGTTTGGTTGGAAAGCTAAAGGATAATAAAGTATTACTGTGACTGAGTCCCTCAGGGCTCAATACAATGACCCCATTCAGTTTAAGAGTGATATTGTTTTGCTATGTAATGGTATAGAGGAGCCCTATTTGATTAAATGTTGATTCAATCACACATGGACTGTAGGGCAATGCCATGAAAATATTATGGCTCCTATAAATGTAGAAAAGAAAGCATTGATCAAAGTGTTGAGAAATATAAGCAAATCTAGCCTACTGTACCAAATCTGCCACTATGGAGCTAGAATGGCTAACATATGTTCAAGGAAAAGGTCCATCCAACGTTCAGTAAATATCTAAAAACGGCATTGAATATTTGATAAAGGAATTTACATGTTTAAAGTAATGACTAAAGAATTCCACCCTGAAACGTATAAGACTATGTGAAATGTATTAGAATTATAAGGGTGAGAAATGTATGGTTGAGAAAACAAAGGACAATTGAACTACACATGACCTGGTTGTAACTCTGAAAACTGACAACAGGAAAGAGGACTTTTCCAAGGCCCCTCTAATCTAGGGAGGAGAGGAACGGCTAGTGCCAGGCTGGTAGAAAAGAGATAAACTGTGTGTGTGTGTGTGTGTGTGTGTATGTGTGTGTGTGTGTGTGTGTGTGTGTGTGCATGCGTGCATGCGTCCGTGCGTGTGTGTGTGTAGGATGGGGTGGGAGTTATAAAATGACTAGGTATGCATTTTTTACTTCAGAGCACTCGTGAATAAAGAACTTACCTTTTGCAATATCTGAGACTTTGCCTAATTCTTATTTTTTACCCGGGATTTACAACCTCGGGTGAATTGGTCAAAGCTATAAAATAGTTTGGTTAGAACATTGGGAAGAATTCTCGTGACAATATTCAAAAATGGTCAAACATAAAAACACTGTAACATACAAAGTAGATGAAAAAGAGAGTTGCGGAAGCCATAATTGCATCCACTTATTCCACCGTAAATCAAAATTTCTCACCTCTCATATTTCTCTCATCAGCTAACCAAGCGAGTTGAGGTCTGCCAGCTTTATGGTTAGTGGGTTTGGGTGTCACTCAGTTGGTGTGCTCTGAGGGATCTGAATGTAAATGAAAGTCAATAAGCTGCGGCCAGCAACAGTCACAAATAATATATCTCACCTCTCCCCCAGGGCAGTATCTGACACACACGCACACAAACAGCGCCAAGTGCGCTCTGAAGTTGGTGTCTGAGGTTTTGGCACAGGTGCATCTCTGAACCAACAGCTTCAGGCTTCCGAGCAGTGCCATGTTTAAGCTGTCAAGACTGGCAGATATGCTTGTATCTTCAAGATGCGGAAGACACATTGTGTGTGTGTGTGTGTGTGTGTGTGTGTGTGTGTGTGTGTGTGTGTGTGTGTGTGTGTGTGTGTGTGTGTGTGTGTGTGTGTGTGTGTGTGTGTGTGTGTGTGTGTGTGTCACGCCCTGACCTACAGTGTTGTAGGTCAGGGCGTGACTAGGGGGTTTTCTAGTCAATTATATTTCTATGTTTGGGTTTGAGTATGGTTCCCAATTAGAGGCAGCTGATTATTGTTGTCTCTAATTGGGGATCATACTTAAGGAGTCCCTGTTCCAACCTGCATTGTGGGATATTGTTTTGGTTAGTGCTTTGTGTGCTCTGTGACTGCACGTTTGTTATATTCTTTGTTGTTTTGTTTTAAGTTTCATTATTAAATATAATGTGGAACTCTACGCACGCTGCGCCTTGGTCCACTCATTTCAACAAGCGTGACAGAGTGTGTGTGTGTGTGTGTGTGTGTGTGTGTGTGTGTGTGTGAGGTAATATGAGTTCAGAAATAGCAAAAGTGGTCCAGCATCACGTTAGGTAAGAAAAATAAGTGTTTTAGCTATAGTAGATGTATCCAAAAGTCAAAGATACAGTAGACTGATGTTGTGATCTACAGTACCAGTCAAAGGTTTGCACACACCTACTCATTCCAGGGTTTGTCTTTATGTTTTACTATTTTCTACATTGTAGAATAATAGTGAAGACATTGAAACTATGAAAAAACACATGGAATCATGTAGAAACCAAAAATGTGTTAAACAAAACAAAATATATTTAAGATTCTTCAAAGTAGCCACCCTTTGTCTTGATGACAGCTTTGCACCCTTTTGGCATTCTCTCAACCAGCTTCATGAGGTAGTCACCTGGAATGCATTTCACTTAACAGGTTTGCCTTGTTAAAAGTTAATTTGTGGAATTTCTTAGTGCATTTGAGCCAACCAGATGTGTTGGGACAAGGTAAGGTTGGTATGCAGAATATATTTGGTAAAAGACCAAGTCCATATTATGGCAAGAACAGCTCAAATAAGAGAAACAACAGTCCATCATTATTTTAAGACATGAAGGTCAGTCAATCCGCAAAATGTCAAGAACTTTGAAAGTTCCTTCAGGTGCAGTCTCAAAAACTATCAAGGGCTATGATTCCTGTGGCGTGGGGACCGCCACAGGAATGGAAGACCCAGAGTTACCTCTGCTTCAGAGGGTAAGTTCATTAGAGTTACCAGCCTCAGAAATTGCAGCCCAAAAAAATGCTTCACAGAGTTCAAGTAACAGACGCATCTCAACATCAACTGTTCAGAGGAGACTGCGTGAATCAGGCTTTCATGGTCGAAATGCTGCAAAGAAACCCCTACTAAAGGACATCAATAAGAAGAAGAGACTTGCTTGAGCCAAGAAACATGAGCAATGGACATTAGAGCAGTGGAAATGTGTCCTTTGGTCTGATGAGTCCAAATTTGAGATTTTAGGTTCCAACCACCGTGTCTTTGTGAGACGCAGAGTATGTGAACGGATGATCTCTGCATGTGTGGTTCCCACTGTGAAGCATGGAGGAAGAGGCGTGATGGTGTGGGGGTGCTTTGCTAGTGACACTGTCAGTGATGTATTTAGAATTCAAGGCACACTTAACCAGCACGGCTACCACAGCATTCTGCAGCGATATGCATCCCATCAGGTTTGAGCTTAGTGGGACTATCATTTGTTTTTCAACAGGACAATGGCCCAACTGTCACGTCCTGGCCAGTATAAGGGTTAATTAGTATTGTAGTTTGGTCAGGACGTGGCAGAGGGTATTTGTTTTATGTGGTTCAGGGTGGTGTGTTTGTTAAAAGGGTGTTTGAATAAGTATTCCGGGGTTTTTGGGCACTGTTTGGTTTTCATGTATTTCTATGTTTAGTCTAGTGTGTGTGGTTCTATGTTGAGTTAATTGGGGTTGGACTTCCAATTGAAGGCAGCTGTTTGGTGTTGCCTTTGATTGGAAGTCCTATATTAGTTGGGTGTGTTTGTCTTGTATTTTGTGGGAGATTGTTCTGTGTTGAGCCTTAGGCCTTACCAGACAGTTTTTTTGTCGATCGTGATTCTGTTTGTTATTTTGGTGTTCATTTTGATAGTTAATAAAAGTCAAGATGAGCCTGCACATACCTGCTGCGTTTTGGTCCTCCTTCACCGACGACAAGCGTGACAGAATCTCCCACCACCAAAGGACCAAGCAGCAGAGGAAGGAGCAGAGGGAATTTGGATTGGATACATGGAGGAAATGGAGCAAAGACCGGGAATGCTACCGAGGAACACGACTGGCGATTAAACCCGAGAGGCAACCCCAAGAATTTTTTTTGGGGGGGCATATGGGTAGTTTGGCGGGGCAAGTTTGGAGCCCCAGGCCAAATCCCCGGACTGTTTCTCGGAGGCCAGTTAATGGACAGGTCTTATGCTTCGGGGTAATGGGTGTTATGGTGAGGCCAAGTGTTTTAGGCCAGTACGCGCTATACCAGCACCCCGCAGTTACCAGGGGGTAGTAGGCATTCAGCCAGAAAGGGCGATGCCAGGTTTAAGCTCGAGACCGCCAGTAAGCCTCCATGGTCCTATATATCCTGTTCCCGCTCCACGCACTAGCCTAGAGGTGCGTGTTCCCAAGCTGGCATATCCGGTACCAGCACCACGCACCAGGATTATAGTGCGTCAGCCCGCCAGTCAACAGTCACCAGAGCTGCCCGCCAGTCAACAGTCACCAGATCTGCCCGCCAGTCAACAGTCGTCAGTGCTGCCCGCCAGTCACAGTCGTCAGTGCTGCCCGCCAGTCAACAGTCACCAGATCTGCCCGCCAGTCAACAGTCGTCAGTGCTGCCCGCCAGTCAACAGTCGTCAGAGCTGCCCGCCAGTCAACCATCACCAGGGCTGCCCGCCAGTCAACAGTCGTCGGAGCTGCCCGCCAGTCAACAGTCGTCGGAGCTGCCCGCCAGTCAACAGTCGTCGGAGCTGCCCGCCAGTCAACAGTCGCCGGAGTGGCCAGACTGCCCCGGAGTGGCCAGACTGCCCCGAACTGCCGGAGTGGCCAGACTGCCCCGAGCTGCCGGAGTGGCCAGACTGCCCCGAGCTGCCGGAGTGGCCAGACTGCCCCGAGCTGCCGGAGTGGCCAGACTGCCCCGAGCTGCCGGAGTGGCCAGACTGCCCCGAGCTGCCGGAGTGGCCAGACTGCCCCGAGCTGCCGGAGTGGCCAGACTGCCCCGAGCTGCCGGAGTGGCCAGACTGCCCCGAGCTGCCGGAGTGGCCAGACTGCCCCGAGCTGCCGGAGTGGCCAGACTGCCCCGAGCTGCCGGACTGCCCAGACTGCCCCGAGCTGCCGGACTGCCCAGACTGTCCCGAGCTGCCGGACTGCCCAGACTGTCCCGAGCTGCCAGACTGTCCCGAGCTGCCAGACTGTCCCGAGCTGCCAGACTGCCCTGAGCTGCCAGACTGCCCTGAGCTGCCAGACTGCCCCGAGCTGCCAGACTGACAGAGTTGGACTGCAGAGTGAAGGAAAAGCAGCCAACAAGTGCTCAGCATATGTGGGAACTCTTTCAAGATGGTTAGAAAACCATTCCAGGTGAAGCTGGTTGAGAGAATGCTAAGCGTGTGCAAAGCTGTCATCAAGGCAAAGGGTGGCTACTCTGAATAATATAAAATATAAAATCTATTTAGATTTGTTTAACAATTTTTGGTTACTACATGATTCCATATATGCTATTTCATAGTTTTGATGTCTTCACTATTATGCTACAATGTAGAAAATAGTCTAAATAAAGAAAAACCCTTGAATGAGTAGCTGTGTCCAAACTTTTGACTGGTACTATACATTGACTCATTATTCCAGTAAAGCTCATGGCAGAGATGATGCCCGACATCGCAGTCTTACTGCCAACTTCTAAACTAAAGAGAAACTCACAGGCTGAGTATTCCTGATTTATTGAAAATAAGCCTTAGCTCTTCCACATTCCTCACTCAGTCCGGAAGAATAAAGCACAATGAATGATGTGAAAGATGTGTTTTCCTCCCAGGGTTTACTGTAAATTCATCCAACTTCAACATTGAAACAATGTGTTCTTAACTGTTTAAGCTCTGAAATGTTACCAAATGACTACGTCTAAATCACTGTCGACCAAGACTTTGTAGTATACATGATTACTGCAATGCATGAAGCCTCTCTTTATGTCTTTCCACCAAGCTAAAAGGTGCACCAAACAGAGCATCAGCAGGAAAGGTGGAGGTCTCAGACTACACATGGATTTGAACAACCTGGTTAGGGATCTTGCAAGGAGGAGAATAAGGAGGTTGCAGGTGCAAAGTTTGGCAGGGCAGAAAGTGCTCTAACATTAGCATAAAGTAATGCACACCAGCTGGAGAGAAATACTATTTTAAGTTCGGGATGTACTGTACTACAAGTGTGGCCCTGGAAATGTGTTCCTGCATGAAGATGGATTGCTGACCTCTTGAAATCTATAGGAAATGCTACAGTTGCATATTTGTTACATCATGCCATATGTCTGTATATTGTCTGAAATTGGCACAGTACTGTCAGAAAACACAAATAAATACTTTTCTGGTAACTGACAATTAACTAAGAAGAGGGAAAACAAAAGATGCAATGATAGTGTCAAAACAGGTTTAATAAAGCCACATTTTGTCAATCTTTAATCCCAGCTGTGGTCCAGATGTGCTTACACAGTTCAGCTATGTAGACACAGAGAGCTCTCCAACTCTCCAACATGGAGGGATAGTCTCCGGCAGCCAAGATGTTTTGCTATTGAAGGAAATGACACCTAGATTCCAGGCATTCCAGGTCAATGTGTGAAAATGACATAGGGCTGTCACAGACACTCCGGAACAACTAAACATTCTGATAAGGACAGTGTCCTGACCAGAAGGTCACCTGGTGACGTCAGTAGTGTGGGGCACTACACTCTCTCCCAGGTTCTGTCCCAAATGGCACCCTATTCCCTATTTAGTGCACTATTACGGGCCCTGGTCAAAAGTAGCCCATTACATAGGAAATAGGTTGCCATTTGGGACACAGTCCTAGTCTGTCTGCTAGGAAACTCCTGTCTCTCCTGAGCACGACTTGATCTGTTTTCCTGTTCAACTGGAAGGCTACGCCGACTAGAGCAGGATTTTCAGCTTTCGTCTTTTGTGTTGGGTGAATTCACAGAAAGGAACCTTTTCGATTTGGGTAAGCAGCTTTTCCGCTCTTTTTTCCTTTTGTCTCCTGTGGTGGTTATCGTGAGACTTGGCTAGCTAAGCTGCAAGGATAGCTATTCTACAACAACAAAAAATTCTACCTGGAAGCGTGGAATTACTAGCGCTCTCTCATTTAGGTCAACCCACTGACGTTTTGCATTGAATAGACTGACCGTCTGCTTATCAGTCGAGAGCCACACTTTGGTTCATTGCAAGACCAACATGGTGCTAACTTCTCTGGCTAGCACTGTGCTAACTAGCTAGGCTATTAGCTCAGGTGGCAAAGGGGAAGAGGACCTCAACGATGACGATGGCATGAAAGACCCCCTCCAGGCAGCGGAGTAGGAAGAGGAGGCGCAAGCCATTACCTCTAGACCCTCTTCCGCCCTTAGCGGGGTACCTGTGGCAGATGACAGATATTCACTGTCTGCAAACGAGCAGCCGCCAGACTCAGCATTGAGTGACCTGAACCCATGGGGGGTGGCAGTGGAGAGAGGGACTGTTATGACCGGAGGAAACTCCCCTCTCGCACCCCCCCGTGGCAAACAACTCCTCTCAGCTATTCCAGATTGTGTGGCAGATGCCAAGCCTAACCCAGACATTTGGGATGAGATCTGTATCATCCAGTGGTGCCATTCATCATCGCCGTAAGCTCTGAACCGTGGATTGTCACTGGATGAATCGGGCCGTAGATCAACGCCGGAGGTTCTGGGCGGTAAGCCGCCGCTGGAGGCTCTGGGCTGCAGACCGCTGCTGGAGGCTCTGGGCTGCAGACCGCCGCTGGAGGCTCTGGGCTGCAGGCCACCGCTGGAGGCTCTGGGCTGCAGGCCACCGCTGGAGGCTCTGGGCTGCAGGCCGTCGCTGGAGGCTCTGGGCTGCAGGCCGTCGCTGGAGGCTCTGGGCTGCAGGCCGTCGCTGGAGGGTACGGACTTGGGGCCGTCGCTGGAGGGTCCGGACTTGGGGCCGTCGCTGGAGGGTCCGGACTGTAGGCCGTCGCTGGAGGTTCCGGACTGTAGGCCATCTCAGGAGGTTCCGGACTGAAGCCCGTCTCAGGAGGTTCCGGACTGTAGGCCGTCTCAGGAGGTTCCGGACTGTAGGCAGTCTCAGGAGGTTCCGGACTGTAGGCCGTCTCAGGAGGTTCCGGACCGGGAACCGTCGCTGCAGGCTCCATGCTATGGATCATCACTGCAGGCTCCGTGCCATGGATCACCACTGGAGGCTTTGTGCCATGGATCATCCCTACAGGCTTCTTGCCATGGATTATCCCTACAGGCTCCGGGCCATGGATCATCCCTACAGGCTTCGTGCCATGGATCATCACTGGAGGCTTCGGACCATGGATCATCACTGGAGGCTTCTTACGTGGAGCCGGAACAGGTCTCACCGGACTGGAGAACGTCTCTGGAGGCTCCAGACTGGGGGACGTCGCCGGAAGCTCTGGACTGGGAACTGTCGCCGGAAGCTCTGGACTGGGAAGACACACTGGAGGCCTAATGCGTGGAGCTGGTACAGGTGGCACCAGACTGGTAACACGCACCTCAGGGCGAGTGCGAGGAGCAGGAACAGGACACACCGGACTGGGCAGGCGCACTAGAGACCTGATGCGTGGGGCTGGCACAGGTGGCGTCAGACTGGTGACACGCACCTCACAGTAAGCACGGGGAGTTGTCTCAGGTCTCCAACCTGACTCTGCCAATCTCCCCGTGTGCCCCCCAAAAAATAATGTTGGGGGCTGCCTCTCGTGCTTCCCTTGTTGCCGCGCCCTCGTTGCCTCCACCTGTTCCCATGGGAGGCGCTTTTCTTCTGCCCCTAAATCCTCCAAAGCCCTGGATATACTCCTTATCTCCTCAATAGTCCACTGGTCCATACCACGCTGCTTGGTCCCTTGGTGATGGGAGATTCTGTCACGGTTGTCGTAGGAATGAGCGGACCAAAGTACAGCGTGTGTGTCGTTCCACATTTTATTTATACTGTGAAACTATGCAATACATAAATAAACTTGAATGACGACAAAACAACAAACCGTGACGCAGAGGTGAAACAGACACTACTCAAAACTAATGTCCCACAAACCCAGGTGGAAAAAACCCTACTTAAGTATGATCTCCAATTAGAGACAACGAGGGCCAGCTGCCTCTAATTGGAGATCATCCCAAACAAACCAACATAGAAATACAAAACTAGAACCTAACAACATAGAAATAGAAAACATAGAATACAACAAAGAACTACAAATCTCGAATGCACACCCAAATCACACCCTGACCTAACCAAAATAGAGAAACAAAACGTCTCTCTCAGGTTAGGGCGTGACAACCTGTCTGTCTCCGACAGACATGTATGATTGGTTCTTCAAGCTGCTTAGAGATTCGGTGAATCCAACTGTGAGATATCACACTCATAATATCAGAGAACCGGCGTTACGCAAATAACCTTCAGTACACAAAGGTAGCTGTTTATGGAAAGATAATTGCAGTAACATATTGTAGAAATAGCCATGTGCAATGCATTTAGACACACCTAAACCAACAACACATCCATTTCTAGCCGCAGTTACAACAATTAACTGGAGAACAAATAAATACGGTACAAGGACCAAATTCATCTGTGAGACCACTTCCAAACATGTGGTGAGCTGTGTCAATATTTTTTAGCTGAGACTGTGCCCTTTACTTCAGTGGTGGAGATATACTGTACTGCATACAGCGTACTGAAGACAACTGAGATTTAGCCTTTATTACAATGCAAACCACTGCTAAAATGAATGAATATGTGATGACACATGTGAACGGTAGTGGGCTGCTGTGCAACTGCATGATGACATATTGTGGGACACAATGCACATGGGATGTAATGGGAATGTTTAAACCAACAAAGTTACTGTGAGAGAAGCTCAGCTCGGAACGTGTGTGGTGGATCACACCTCTTTCGTTGCTGAGGGCCCCAGAATGACACAAACTGGCATTGAATACAACTTGTGATTGAGTCACTTGCAATTTGAATGTGAATTTGAACTCAATGAGGATACAAATTCAATGAGGGCCGCATCACTGTGTTATTACTGTTTTATTACTGTGAGCAGGCTATGACACAGCCAGTCAGTGCTTTTATGTTAATATAGTACACAGTATAATTCCAGGTCAGATGACGTTCCTTGTCTCTTGCCATGTTTTGAGTTCTTTTGTCATAAAATTGTTAAATTGATTTGGCAAAACCATTGTCAGAACTAGTATCAACAACCATAATACTTAAATATCCCGATTATTTGCGGTTTTGGCTCTCTCTTGTCTCAGCCCTCACTCCAGGGATGAGAACACGTGTACATATTGTAAAGTGTGTCAGGAGCGTCGTAAAAGCTAGACCAAGGCGCAGCGGGTATCATGCTCATCTTCTTTATTTATTATAAGAGAACACTTAAACAAAATATAAACTAACGCCAAACAACAGTTCCGTAAGGACACAAGCACTATATGAAAAACAACCACCCACAAAACCCAAAGGAAAACAGGCTGCCTAAGTATGGCTTCCAATCAGAGACAACGAAAGACACCTGCCTCTGATTTGAAACCACACTCAGCCAAACCTGGAAAACGGAACATAGAAAATGAAAACTAGAAGCAAAGTCCCCTAGACAAAAAAACACAAAACACAAAACAAACACCCCCTGCCACGCCCTGACCATACTACAATGACAAAAGACCCCTTTACTGGTCAGGACGTGACAAAGTGTGACATTTGTTATTTAAAGGGACAGTTCACTTCTTTAAAGTTTATTTGAGATTTTTTTTTGTGGGTAAAAAAAATGTTTAAAAAAATTGTACGATTTGTCCACATTTACAACCACTATCACATCCATGACTCGACTCATCAACTTGAACACAAAACAAATCTCTGTTTTGTGTAGAACAAAAACAACATGAGACATATATAACTGCCACTTTGATTTATCACACACAACACAGGTTAAACATGTACTATGAATATGAAGCCCATCTTGATTAGTTCATGTTGACAAAATGTGATACAATAAGCTACCTGTATATCAAATACTTAGGAATACTACAGTAGATTACAATGATAAAATACATCTAAAGATGATCATAATAGTGAGGCTCATAAAGTTCAGTCATACTTACTGTGTCTATGCAAATGTAAAGAGTTCCTGGTAGGACTAATACTGTAAGCAGTAGTAGTATTAAGTAGTAGTAGTATTTAATACTACTACTACTTATTAGTCTTACCAGGAACTCCTACATTTGCATAAATAAGTATGACTGAACTTTCAAATCAAATCATATCAAATGTTATTTGTCACATGCGCCGAATACAACAGGTGTAGACCTTACAGTGAAATGCTTACTTTACAAGCCCCTAAGCAACAATGCAGTTTTAAGAAGATTATTTTTTTCATAATAATAATAGAAATATAACAAATAATTAAGGAGCAACAATAAAATAACAGTAGCGAGGGTATATACAGGGTGTACCTGTACAGAGTCAATGTGCGGGGGCACCGGTTAGTCGATGTAATTGAGGTAATATGTACATGTAGGTAGAGGCAAAGTGACTATGCATAGATAATAAACAGAGAGTAGCAGCAGTGTAAAAATGGGGGGTGGGGTGGGGACAATGCAAATAGTCCGGGTAACCATTTGATTAACTGTTCAAGAGTCTTATGGCTTGGGGGTAGAAGCTGTTAAGAAGCCTAGACTTGGCGCTCCGGTACCGCTTGCCGTGCGGTAGCAGAGAGAACAGTCTATAACTAGGGTGGCTGGAGTCCTTGGCAATTTTTTGGGCCTTCCTCTGACACCGCCTGGTATAGAGGTCCTGGACGCCAGGAAGCTTGGCCCCAGTGATGTACTGGGCCGTACACACTACCCTCTGTAGTGCTTTGCGGTCGGAGGCAGAGCAGTTGCCATACCAGGCGGTGATGCCTTTGAAACTAATAGATGACTGAAACCCTGTTCACAATTCAGAGAAATATAAAAAGCGTCAATCAGCAGTAGAAACTAATAAAGCATGCTCCCCACCCCTGTTTTGGAATGTGGACTGAGAAATGTAACCCCTCTTAAACTCAAAGACAGAGCGATGGCTGCAAGGACTGACCATACAAGATATCAAAAGTATAGTTTTAATCATGTTTTGAGGCTATATAGCATTTGTTTAGATTTACTTTTTTAACAAACACTGGAGTAAAACAAGTTGATATTTTGGGTTCTGATGGGGTACAACAGTTGAACTAAGCTCATGAGGCATTTAGAAGTTCTATTCTTCGAGAATCAATGGGTACATGTCATTAAGTCCAAAAATGGATGTAGCAACTGCTGATTGCCCCTTTAACTGCATGATTCATGGCCATTTAAATTGTGTTTTTAGACAACCTTTCTTATCTATGTTAACATACCTTGCAAACCTAAAGGGTTGAATCAGGAGGTCCCAAGGGCATTCATGTAATATGTGGAGGAAGCATGGACAGAACTATGGAGGAAGCAACCTGTGCCGGAGTAGAAAAAAACAACACAATTGTGAGGTTTGATGCAAGTTTGAAGTCATTGGCAGTCTAGTGTCTTAAAATGTGTATGTTGCCCATTGTACACTACAGTCACCGGTTTCTAACGGGATATTCTATAGAACCATGTATAAATAAATGAAGGCAGCCTTCAGATTACATCCACAGGGGGGTGCTACATCCTAATAGTGTTGTGAATTTCAACAACCTGTTAGTGGGTTACCCTAACGCCACACTGTTTCACTGGATTTTTATAACCTAAATAATCTCAGTGTCAAAGAATAGGCATTAATACAAAAAAAATATGCAACTGCAGCTGTTTTTTTCCCGAGTGGCACAGCGGTCTAAGGCATTGCATCTCAGTGCTAGAGGTGTCACTACAGACTCTGGCTCGATCCCAGGCTGTATCACAACCGGCAGTGATAGGGAGTCCCATAGGGCGGCGCACAATTGGCCCAGCATCTTCCGGGTTTGGTCGGGGTAGGACGTCATTGTAAAACAAGAATGTGTTCTTAACTGACTTGCTCAGTTAAATAAAAGGTTAAAAACAATAAAACAAACAAACAAATTAATATAAACGAGCCATGCAGGCAAAACTAATTTAACAAGTGTGTATACTGCAAGGGTGTATACTGTCTGTATGGCATTAATAGCCTACTGTACCTGATGGCAATGCTGTTAGAAAGATGTCCATTTGTAATTTTGACTGTAGGATGCACCTATTTCCTGCCCAGAGACTGGAAGTGCAGAGACAGGAAGTGGCCCAGCACTTGATAGACATCTCAGTCAGTTTATCAAGCGTAACTCACAGTTAAGACTGACAAACATGGAACCTGTCATAATATGCTCATCATGCTGATCTTTAACTCAAAGAAGAGCACATTCAATAGTGGCCCGGCCTCAGGGCAGGCCCCATTATCTCCTGTAAGAGAACCTGACACATGGGTCCCATGGATGTCCCCATTTCCCTTACACCACAGTGTGGCACCACCAATACAAATACAAATGTAATGGTTTTGATGTAACATTGATTTATTTATCATCATCATTAGGCCTTTATGTATTTCCTTACCAGAAGTAGAGTCCTGGCTATAGTAGCTCTGGACAGGATATAGGCCTAATCAGGTCATTGTTAACCGTCTAAGCATAGGATTAACCTGTGCTGCTAATCCTACACACCACAACTATTCTACTGGTTACATCGTGGAAACAGTGTAACCATGAAATGTATCCATAGGTCTTAATAGATGTATAGAGGTGGATAAACTCGATTTACGAGCGCGTTTATGCCAATACCGACTGGAACGTGGAATAGTTGTTGAATTCACGTCTGTGCTCAGTTTTGTGGTGGGTTGGATCAAGGCGTGTCGCGCTAGCCATGTAGGCCTGCCTATATAATGGCAATGTTAGGCCTGACCGGGAGAAGCTTGAAGTCGCGCCACTCATTCTGTGCGATCAGCAGTTTCACATTCATCGGCAGTCACAGGAGAGCTTTCACAATGGCAGAACACGTTACTGAGCAAATAGGATTTAACAAACCAAAGGTAAGTTACAAATGAAGAACATAATGTATCAGGCAAAGCGAATTTTGCAGTAAATGATTCACTCAACCACGTTGTTGTATTGAGGAAATATACCAGTTCACTCGGCTACATTGTTTATATGGTAAGGTTTCACGTCGTTTATTCATCTGTTTGTTTCTAAAACCCCGGATGCACATGGTTAGAAGAAACGAAAGGTAGTCTACAGGTTAGGAGAACTCACGCAGCAGGTTAGGAGCATTTGGTTAAGGTTAGCGAAAATCACTTCGGACAAAGTGGCATGTTTTTAAGGAGTCCCAGTCTACTACTACAGCAGAACTGCCGTCCTTGCGCAATTAACCAATACATTTGCACAAGCCTCGCCGAACAACACCTTAAATGGAGAATGCATACCCTAGATCTGTGTTTCTCACTATTTTTTGTAAGGGTGCCACTTTGGGTTGAGACAATCATTCAGAGGCCGGCACAGAACTTACATTTGTTGTACTTTTTCTTCCAATATTATCAATTGAGAGGAAATTCGGAGCAATAGATCACATGCAATTGATTTGATTTACAGCACATCACAAATGTATAAACTCAGTTTAAAAAAAAAAGACATCCTCACTGTCAACTGCGTTATTTTCAGCAAACGTAACATGTGTAAGTATTTGTACGAACATAACAAGATTCAACAACTGAGACATAAACTGAACAAGTTCCACAGATGTGTGACTAACAGAAATGGAATGTGACCCTGAACAAAGGAGGGGGGTCAAAATCAAAAGTAACAGTCAGTATCTGGTGTGGCCACCAGCTGCATTAAGTACTGCAGTGCATCTCCTCCTCATGGACTGCACCAGATTTGCCAGTTCTTGCTGTGAGATGTTACCCCACTCTTCCACCAAGGCACCTGCAAGTTCCCAGACATTTCTGGGGGAAATGGCCCTAGCCCTCACCCTCCGATCCAACAAGTACCAGATGTGCACAATGGGATTGAGTCCCGGGCTCTTTGCTGGCCATGGCAGAACACTGACATTCCTGTCTTACAGGAAATCATACACAGAACGAGCAGTATGGCTGGTGGCATTGTCATGCTGGAGGGTCATGTCAGGATGAGCCTGCAGGAAGGGTACCACATGAGGGAGGAGGATGTCTTCCCTGTAATGCACAGCGTCCAGATTGCCTGCAATGACAACAAACTCAGTCTGATGATGCTGTGACACACCGCCCCAGACCATGACGGACCCTCCAAATTAATCTTGCTCCAGAGTACAGGCCTCGGTGTAACGCTCATTCCTTCAACGATAAACGCGAATCTGGAACTGCACTCGTCAGTGAAGAGCACTTTGCCAGTCCTGTCTGGTCCAGCGATGGTGGGTTTGTGCCCATAGGTGACGTTGTTGCCGGTGATGTCTGGTGAGGACTTGTCTTACAACTGGCCTACAAGCCCTCAGCCCAGCCTCACTCAGCCTATTGTGTACAATCTGCGCACTGATGGAGGGATTGTGCGTTCCTGGTGTAACTCGGGCAGTTGTTGCCATCCTGTACCTGTCCCGCAGGTGTGATGTTCGGATGTACCGATCCTGTGCAGGTGTTGTTACACGTGGTCTGCCACTGCGAGGACTATCAACTGTCCGTCCTGTCTTAGGCGTCTCACAGTACGGACATTGCAATTTATTGCCCTGGCCACATCTGTAGTCCTCATGCCTCCTTGCAGCATGCCTAAGGCATGTTCACGCAGATGAGTAGGGACCCTGTGCATCTTTCTTTTGGTGTTTTTGAGTCAGCAGAAAGGTCACTGGGGTCCTAAGTTTTCATAACTGTGACCTTAATTACCTACCGTCTGTAAGCTGTTAGTGTCTTAACTTTTTAGTGACAGGGGGGCAGCATTCGGAAATTCAGATGAATGACGTGCCCAAATTAAACTGCCTGCTACTCGGGCCCAGAAGGTAGGATATGCATATTATTAGTAGATTCGGGTAGAAAACACTCTGAAGTTTCTAAAACTGTTTGAATGATGTCTGTGAGTAAAGCAGAACTCATATGACAGGCAAAAACCTGAGAAAAAATCCAACCAGGAAGTGGTTTGTAGTTTTTCAACTGATTGCCTTTCCAAACTACAGTGTCCGTGGGGTCATTTTGCACTTCCTAAGGCTTCCACTAGATGTCAACAGTCTTTAGAACCTTGTTTCATGCTTCTACTGTTACTTGGCAGAGAATAAAAGCTGTCTCAAGCCTGGGACCAGTGAGTTGTTTACGCGCTGCTCCTTCTTTTTCCTCTGTAATGAATATGCTATTGTCCGTTTGGAATATTATCGAAGATTTATGTTAAAAAGACCCTAAGGATTGATTGTAAACATCGTTTGACATGTTTCTACGAACGGTAATGGAACTATTTGACTTTTCGTCTCGGGTTTTGCGCTCGCGCATTATGCCTTTTGGATTAGTGATCTGAACGCGCGAACAAAACGAAGGTATTTGAACATAAATATGGAGTTTATCGAACAAAACGAACATTTCTTGTGGGAGTCCTGGGAGTGCATTCCAACGAAGATCAGCAAAGGTAAGTGAAGATTTGTAAGAGTTTAGTTGACTCCAGAACTTGGCGGGTAACTGTATAGCTTGTTTTGATGGCTGAGCTCTGTTCAATATTCTGAGTACAATGTGCTTTCGCCGTAAAGCTATTTTGAAATCTGACACAGCGGTTGCATTAAGGAGAAGTGTATCTATAATTCTTTCAGTAACTGTTGTAAATTTTATCAATGTTTATGATGAGTATTTTTGTAAATTGATGTGCTCATTCACTGGAAGTTTTGGGAGGCAAAACATTTCTGAACATCACGCGCCAATGTAAATTTTTTGGGGGGATATAAATATGAACTTTATCGAACAAAACATACATGTATTGTGTAACATTGAGTCCTGGGAGTGTCATCTGATGAAGATCATCATCAAAGGTTAGTGATTTAATTTTAGCTGTATTTCTGGTTTTTGTGACGCCTCTCCTTGCTTGGAAAATGGCTGTGTGGTTTTTCTTGTTTAGGCGCTGTCATAACATAATCTAATGTTATGCTTTCGCCGTAAAGCCTTTTTGAAGTCGGACAATGTGGTTGGATTAACGAGAATATATTTTAAAATGGGATATAATAGTTGTATGTTTGAGAAATTTGAGTTATGAGATTTTTGTTGTTTTTGAATTTGCTGCCCTGCTATTTCGCTGGCTGTTGGCAGTGTGTCCCGCGGGTGGGACGCTAGCGTCCCAGAGAGGTTATCAACTGTTCCACAGGTGCATGTTCATTAGTTGTTTATGGTTCATTGAACAAGCATGGGAAACAGTGTTTAAACCCTTTACAATGAAGATCTGTGAAGTTATTTGGATTATCTTTGAAAGACAGGGTCCTGATAAAGGGACTTTACACACACACACATACATACACATATATATATATATATATATATATATATATTAGGCTACATCACATGTATAAGACCCATATTAAGGGTTACCTCCGTAGTTGACTGAGTGAAAAGGTCCCTTCTGCTCCTTGACTGAATTCATTCTAAATGTATAGTCTGTTGCTATCCTTGTGAGGCAATCCAGGTGTGCATTGGTCAGTCTGTTTTTGTTTCACAATGTACATTGTTGAAAATTTTGCTTAACATAAATAAGTGCTGACAAAAAATGTTACCATTTGCACACACTGCTTCAGAAGTGGATACTCTGTCTTACACAAGGCTCCAGAAATGGGTAACACCTGATCTTAGTTCACCTTGCAATGTGTCATTTGCCTGCAGCTCCACTATCTCACTCTCTATGCCAGCACGGTCAGGGCCGAGGGCTGTGATGACTGGGGTCAGAGATGCCACTGGCACATGAAAGGCGTTCTCAATGAAGTTGGAAAAACTCCTTGTACCCCATCATATCCTTGAATCTTGACTCAAACTCCAACTCTTCCAACACACGCACAAATACATCGCAGCTAAAATGTTGCGGTATTTCTGGGTTGGATGTGGTGACTGCTCTGAGTTTTGGGAAATGAACAATCTGTCTGTCAGGTATGAACAGCATTTTGCCTGGAGTTTTAGCTTTCCCTTGGAGCTGGAGATTCACCGTGTTCAGGTGGCAGGTGATGTCAGTTAAAAAAGCCCGCTTTAATATTAACTGTGGATCATCCACTCTGGTTCCTCTCTCCTCTTTCTTGCAACAAATTCACAGATTTGATGGAGGAGAGAAATCTTTCCAAAACTCTGCCACGAGACAGCCATCTCACCTCATTGTGAAATATCAAGTCGCCGTATTCTGTCTGGTATTCCTCCAGCAACTCACGGAATTGCCAGTGATTCAGTGCCCTCACAATAATAATGTTCACCACGCACACGACTTGCTGGATCACATTCTGTTAGTCACAGTCTTTGAGTTTAGCCACAAGTGCTTCCTGATGAATGATACAATGAAACGTAACAAATTTGTGAATATCCTCTCTCTTTCTCATCAGGCCTATGAGTCCCTACTTCTCTGCATGTTTGGTGTGCCGTCAGTGCACACAGATGCCAGATTTGATCAGTCAATATTATTATCAGCAAAAAATGTAACAAGGGCTTTCAGAATATCCTCTCCTTGTGTTTGTCCCTGAAGGGCCAGTAACCATAAACGTTCTTTTCTGAACGACTCATTTTGAGAGAAGCGGACCCAAGCACATAATTGGGCAATGTCACTTACATCAGTGCTTTCGCCAAGCGCAATACTAAAACACGGTGCCTGGGATATGTCAGTAATCAGTTGCTTACCGATGTCCTCACCGATGTCTTGTTATGGTCGAGTCTGAGAGTTGCAGTCCCTTAATTTGCTTTAAAATAGCTTCCTTGTTTGTGAAATCGGCATACAATATTTCATCTGAGGCCAAAATACATTATTTGACAATCTCCACATCTGTGAAGGCCTTATTGTTTCTCGCGAGAATCCAAGCAATCTCCTATTTTTTTCCTTTGCCGTTTTCTCTGCAACAGTGCTAGATCTGTCCATCATTGTTGCTGTCCTTTGAGTTGCGCTATTTTGTTGTTTCTGAGGTTGCGTTGTGGCAGATATGTTTTGTCAAAGTGGGCATGATGTGACTGCAAATGTCACTCTCTAAATTTTGCTTGTTTAAAACAATTGACTGTCTTCTGGCAAATAAGACAGTGAGCTAGTCCCATCATGCAGTACAAAAAAAATACCTGTCTGTCCATTTCTCTTAGAACTTTCTGTGTTCTTCTTGAATTGACCGTATCCTTCTCTTAGCTGCATTAGCTAGCTGCATTTCCCCGCCGCCATCTTCCTGGTTCTCTGGTGGTTGTTCGTTCATGGCTTCCCCCTCATTGTCATTGTCAATAGATTTACGGTTATTTTTTTACAATAAATCGATCCATGTCTACCAGACTGCAAAATGAGCTAGTAGCAAACTGATATGTCGCTGTAGCTGAGCAGTTTATGTTCAGCAGCTGCGCTATATTGCTATCTATCTGCCGTCCGGGGAACAATAGATATATTCAACAAAGTGATTCAGGCCTGCATTAAACAGATTTAATTGAAATTGCATTATTGTTATGTATTATGAATGGAAAATCAGAGCGAGCCACAAATTTAAGGGCTCGGCCTGCGGGCCATGCAATGAGTACCACTGGCCTAGATAGTCTACATTTTCTATTGTTATTTTGTCAGTCACTTACTGAGGTTTTACATGGCATGCAGTATACTTAAGCAATATAGTACCACAGTATGAGTCAGTACCAATAAAGCCCAGTGCGCAAACAAGGAAATGGTTCCACTATTCATTTTTTCCCAAAGGGGATTTTAGAAACACTTACAATAAGGGCTGTTTTGTGTAGGCTCGAATAAATACACACGCGCACAGTGATCAACACACGGGGCGAGACCCGTAATCATCTGCGCAATCCTCAAGGGCACAAAAACACTGTAACAGTAATCAACCGCTCAATGGAAACCAAAGGGCACACTTATACAAGTACTAATCAGTGGGAATAGGGGACAGGTGTGCGTAATGAAAGTTCCGGAGGGATCCGTGACAGTTTGATTCCCACTGGGGACCAGTTTGAAAAATGATGCGCTCACTACTGTAAGTTGCTCTGGATAAGAGTGTCTACTAAAATGGAAAAATGATGAATAGACCATTTCAGTTTTCACATAGAAATACGTTGCATTTTCAAAGTATTTAAAGAAACTATAAAACGTATATCAAGCAAGTATTTTTATATTCCACAAATATTATCAGATTACCAATGTAATTAGACCAGTACACTTTTTGTTGTCATACCCATGGTATATGGTCTGATATCAGGTCTTTCAGCCAACGAGCATTCAGGGCCCGAACCACCCAGTTTATAATGAGTATTAGGTAACATGCCACTGTGGTGATGGATGGTTGAATTGGTATGTGTTTACTGGTGGAATCAGACTGATTAATGTGTCAGGCAGTAGGATATGTACTGTTTATGTAGAGTATAACATAAACAAAATATAACACCAGTTAAAAAAAAAAAGGCCTTCCTTTCCTCTCTACCTAACTTCCCCTCACAGGCCCTTCAGTTTCCCTTTAAATCCCGTTAGGTTGGCTGCTCAGCCTACCTTAGTTATCCTAGCCCTGCCATTCCCAATCAATTAGAGCGCTTGGAAATGCTCATCTAGACACTTGCACCCGCCCATTCAGGTCAGTGTTATCGTCTTCCGAAGGGAGAAGACTCATGTTTCAGAGGACTTTTTATTGTCGACAGTGACACGAATGTCTCTGAATGATGTGCTTGCTTTGAAATGTAAGTTGCGGTGGTGTTTTAATGGGGGTGTTGCATGCTTTCTAATAATAATTACCACTAATTACTTAATGTTACTTTAAGTTTCAACCATATGTTCCACTGGATGGCTGTAACATTTTTGTAATGTTAGAGTTGCCAATACTGGTTTATGTATTATTTATCGTATATAGTATTATTTCATATTGCCATAAGTGTTTTTATTGCATTGGTTGCACAAGTACTTTTGTGGAAGTGGTTTAATTGTTGTATTGGTAAACATTAGGGGTGAAACGGTTCACAAAATTCACGGTTCGGTACGATATGGTACAGTGGTGTCACGGTACGGATTCGATACATCGACAAAGTAAATGCCTGAGAAATATGTCATTTGTATTTAGATTTTCCATTTATTATAATAGTAAACATGGGTAGCTTGAATTCCCAGGAGCAGATGGAAACAAAGGGACAACAAAAAAACAGCAGTGCCTGCTTATAACATGAAATGAAATGAAATGAAATAGTCATTTAAACAGAACTTCAACAAGAGTGTATAGTCCAGCAGCATATATCAAAATTAAGTCCCATAGCAGTGCCTTAAACAAAATAGGACCACTTGAGACTGGTTACTTAAAAAAATATATAACATTTTTATCACATTTTTAAGATTAGTCTATCCACATTATCTGCAGTGAGCACAGATCAGCTTGTTGTGACAATGTCGGGCTGTGGAGAATACCCTCTCGCTAGGGACAGAGGTCCCAGGCACAGCCAGGTAGCGCCTTGCTAACATGGCAACATGTTAACTCTTTGGTCTTCCACCATGTAAGTGGATCAGCATCCAGGGGAATACAGTCCACTTCCCTGTATAAGGTCACATCCTCCTCCTCTATGACCTTGATCTTTGACTCGGTTCCCTGCTCCTGGGTTGTGAACAACAAACCCAAAAAGCTCAGCCATGGCAGACTTATTTTCTGGAGGAGAACCCCTGTTTTCTGCCGTCTCTGGAGAGGGGTTGGCTCCTGTGGTATCTGTGGCTTGACCCTGCAGAATTAAATTAGATGAAAATTTAAAAAAAATTGAAGTGGCTTTAAAAATATGATTTGTTAGAAAATATATATCAGACAGTATTATTACTTTAATTAATTGTTAAATCACTAATAAAATAATAAATGTCACATGAACAAAATAAATACAGTACCTGTTGTATATTGGTCACAATCTCTGCTGTGAGTTCATTGTAGACTCTCAGACGAGCAGCAGCATCCAGGTGCAGAAGGGACTTGAACCGGGGGTCCAAAGCGGTGCTCTGGTGTAAGAAGTCTTGGACACCAGGGTCATCATATCTAGGCTCCAGGTTAACTCTGATAGCAGTCTTGACATCCCTTACTGCAGGTTCATCTTCATCGGATGCCACCATTGAGTTCAGGATCATTTATTTTTCATAGGCAGGACCATGGAAACTGATGGAATGCTCTCGGTGCATATCAGTGTTGACTGTTTTGCGAGGTTTGCACATTTTTGATAACTTCCTCTGCTGGACTTATGTCATTTTCAGACAAAGTCACTATCTTTGACATTCTTCCTCACATCTTGATCAGTCAGTGTAGAATACACTGCAACTTTCTGCTCAAGATATCTCTCAACCATGTCATGGCTTGAATTCCATCTCGTAGGGACATCTTGAATTAGTTTGTGGTTTGGCAGCTCCAGCGTCTCCTGTTTTGTCTTGAAAACATGTGCAGCAGTTGTGCTTTTATGAAAGAAGGATACCACCTTCCTGATCTTTGCTAGGAGGTGAGAGATTGGATTCACTGACATTGCTTTTTGAGATGCTAGATTAATAACGTGAGCAAAGCATCCTATCTGTGGCCCCAATCCAGCTAGTGCAACTGCATTTACAATATTTCTAGCGTTGTCAGTGGTCACAGGAATCGTTACATTATCCCTCTCCAACTTCCACACTGTAACTACTTCCCTTAGCTCCCCCCCCCCCCCCCCAAGTTTACACTGGTGTGACTACTCTCAAGGCGACGTGTTTGAAGGACATGTCTTTTTATCTCCCACTCTGCCGTAATGAAATGAGCCGTTACGGTAAGGTAGCTCTAGACGTCCAACTATCTGTTGTTAGAGCAACAGAACGCGTTTCTGACAACTCGCTCTCAAGCTGTTCTTTAGGTTTTTTTTGTATAAGGCAGGAATTAATGTGTACGGGAAGGAATAGTGAAGTGCGACTCGACCACCACTTGAAACATGTTTCTGAACCCCGCATTCTCTACCACAGAGAACGGTCTCATATCTGCCGCTATGAATTTTGCTATCGCTGCGTTGATTTCTTTAGCACTACAGGTGTCAGCCGTATATTGTTGCTTGAAGGCTGTGGGGAGAAGTGGTTGCCGATTTTGTTGTCGTTTCATTTTTTCTTTTTCTCGCCAAGTCCCACCGTTTGGCACTTTTGGGTGATGTCGGCGCAACTGAGTAGTCATGTAACTCGTATTGCCACTTAAATAGGCTATTGGAAATGAACAGAGCCTACATGTTGTAGAAGTTTTATCCACCACTCGTTTGCCATCCTTGTTATAGTTTACAGGGAAACCGAAGTGTTCCCAGACGGCAGACCTGAATGATACTGCGGCGTCTTCTAGTTCTGGCTCGCCAATGCTTGCCATGCTGCTCCTTTGCATTTAGCTAACTGCTAATTCCTTCATAAGCTAATTGCTGCTACAACGGTCTCTCTGCTCTCTTCTCGCTGGAGTAAAATAACTAATGAGTGGAGCTGCATACAAGACGAAACAACTTTTTATTTAATTATTTTAAAGACAACTTTATTACTATGTGGATATTTTTCCCACGTTAATTTATACGCCATTGGTTTATGCAATAATGTTTTTTTTACAATGAAATATGTATATATTTTCCTAGCTATATGATTAATGTATTGTTCGGTTCGCAGTGCATACCGTGGACCCTGTACTGAACGGTTCGATAAGAATACACAAACTGTTTCACCCGTAAAAGTATTTTGCATACACACGCTAACCTCAGCTTTTTCCATAGTTGCCTTTTCTTATCCAGGCTGTAACACATCTGGCCGTGATTGGGAGTCGTCCCATAGGGCGGCGCACAATTGGCACAGCATCGTCTGGGTTTGGCCGCCGTAGGCTGTCATCGTAAATAACAATTTGTTCTTAACTGACGTGCCTAGTTAATTTTTTTTTAAATGAGGGGGTTTATTGTGCTGCCTTGGAAGAGCTTCTAAAGTCATCAGTCATCCTAACTAACTCGCCTTCCAAATACACCTCTGCCGTTTTCAATCAAGATCTCAGCGATCACTGCCTCATTGCCTGCATCCGTAATGGGTCTGTGACCAAACGACCACCCCTCATCACTGTCAAACGCTCCCTAAAACACTTCTGCGAGCAGGCCTTTCTAATCGACCTGGCCGGGGTATCCTGGAATGACATTGACCTCATCCCGTCAGTAGATGATGCCTGGCTATTCTGTAAAAGTGCTTCCTCACCATCTTAAATAAGCATGCCCCACTCAAAAAAAATTGAACTAAGAATAGATATAGTCCTTGGTTCACTCCAGACCTGTCTGCCCTTGACCAGCACAAAAACATCCTGTGGTGTTCTGCATTAGCATCGAATAGTCCCCGTGATGTGCAACTTCTCAGGGAAGTAAGGAACAAATATACACAGGCAGTTAGAAAAGCGAAGGCTAGCTTTTTCAAACAGAAATTTGCATCCTGTAGTACTAACTCAAAAAAGTTCTGGGACACTGTAAAGTCCATGGAGAGTAAGAGCACCTCCTCCCAGCTGCCCACTGCTCTGAGGCTAGGAAACACTGTTACCATCGATAAATCCACTATAATTGAGAATTTCAATAAGCATTTCTCTACGGCTGGCCATGCTTTCCACCTGGCTACCCCTACCCCGGTCAACTGCCCGGCACCCTCCACAGCAACCCGCCAAAGCCCCCACCATTTCTCCTTCACCCAAATCCAGATAGCTGATGTTCTGAAAGGGCTGCAAAATCTGGACCCATACAAATCAGCCGGGCTAGACAATCTGGACCCTCTCTTTCTAAAATGATCTGCCGAAATTGTTGCAACCCCTATTACTAGCCTGTTCAACCTCTCTTTTCATATCGTCTGAGATTCCCAAAGATTGGAAAGCTGTCGCGGTCATCCCCCACTTCAAAGGGGGTGACACTCTAGACCCAAACTGCTACAGACCTATATCTATCCTACCCTGTCTTTCTAAGGTCTTCGAAAGCCAAGTTAACAAACAGATTACCGACCATTTCGAAGCTCACTGTACCTTCTCCGCTATGCAATCTGGTTTCAGAGCTGGTCATGGGTGCACCTCAGCCACGCTCAAGGTCCTAAACGACATCATAATCGCCATCGATAAGAGACATTACTGTGCAGCCATATTCATCGACCTGGCCAAGGCTTTCGACTCTGTCAATCACCACATTCTTATTGGCGGACTCGACAGCCTTGGTTTCTCAAATAATTGCCTCGCTTGGTTTACCAACTACTTCTCCGACAGAGTTCAGTGTGTCAAATTGGAGGGCCTGTTGTCCGGACCTCTGGCAGTCTCTATGGGTGTGCCACAGGGTTCAATTCTCGGGCCGACTCTTCTCTGTATACATCAATGATGTTGCTCTTGCTGCTGGTGATTCTCTGATCCACCTCTACGCAGATGACACCATTCTGTATACTTATGGCCCCTCTTTGGACACTGTGTTAACTAACCTCCAGACGAGCTTCAATGCCATACAACTCTCCTTCCGTGGCCTTCAACTGGTCTTAAATGCAAGTAAAACTAAATGCATGCTATTCAATCGATGACTGCTCGCCCGTCCAGCATCACTACTCTGGACGGCTCTGACTTAGAATACGTGGAAAACTCCAATCCAAAATTAAATCTAGAATCGGCTTCCTATATCGCAACAAAGCATCCTTCACTCATGCTGCCATACATACCCTCGTAAAACTGACCATCCTGCCGATCCTCGACTTCGGTGATGTCATCTATAAAATAGCCTCCAACACTCTACTCAACAAACTGGATGCAGTCTATCACAGTGCCATCTGTTTTGTCACCAAAGCCCCATACACTACCCACCATTGCGACCTGTACGCTCTCATTGGTTGGCCCTCGCTTCATACTCGTCGCCAAACCCACTGGCTACAGGTCATCTACAAGTCTTTGCTAGGTAAAGCCCCGCCTTTTCTCAGCTCACTGGTCACCATAGCAGCACCCACTCGTAGCACGCGTTCCAGCAGGTATATCTCACTGGTCACCCCCAAAGCCAATTCCTACTCGTCTTTCCTTCCAGTTCTCTGCTGCCAATTACTGGAACAAACTGCAAAAATCTCTGAAGCTGGAGACTCATATCTCCCTCACTAGCTTTAAATACCAGCTGTCAGAGCAGCTCACAGATCACTGCACCTGTACATAGCCCATCTGTAAACAGCCCATCTATCTACCTAATCCCCATACTGTATTTATTTATTTATTTATCTTGCTCCTTTGCACCCCAGTATCTCTACTTGCACATTCATCTTCTGCACATCTACCATTCCAGTGTTTAATTGCTATATTGTATTTACTTCGCCACCATGGCCTATTCATTGCCTCACCTCATTTGCACTCACTGTATAGACCTTTTTGTTTTCTTTTGTTCTACTGTATTATTGACTGTATGTTTTGTTTATTCCATGTGTAACTCTGTTGTTGTATGTGTCGAATTGCTATGCTTTATCTTGGCCAGGTTGCAGTTGCAAGTGAGAACTTGTTCTCAACTAGCCTACCTGGTTAAATAAAGGTGAAATAAACAGACTGTTCTTGGAGCTTGCTCATGCTCTGAGTAATTTATGACCCTGTGGCACCTTGCCAGATCTGATAAAATGGCAGATTCTCCACCAGGCTGGAGAGAGGGATTGACAAAGTGTCAAGATTTATGGCACCAAGTAATTAGTTTCTCTCTCTCAAAGAGTGAATGTTTATTTTTGTGTTGATGCTGTGTTTATAGCCCTTTATAGACATGTTGTAATCGTAATGCTGTTTGTCATTTATTCATGTATATACATTTGTGGCCAAAAGTTTTGAGAATGACACAAATATAAATTTTCACAAAGTATGCTGCTTCAATGTCTTTAGATATTTTTGTCAGATGTTACTATGGAATACTGAAGTATAATTTCATAAGTGTCAAAGGCTTTTATTGACAATTACATGAAGTTGATGCAAAGAGTCAATATTTGCAGTGTTGACCCTTCTTTTTCAAGACCTCTGCAATCCGCCCTGGCATGCTGTCAATTAACTTCTGGGCCACATCCTGAATGATGGCAGCCCATTCTTGCATAATCAATGCTTGGAGTTTGACAGAATTTGTGGGTTTTTGTTTGTCCACCCGCCTCTTGAGGATTGACCATAAATTCTCAATGGGATTATGGTCTGGGGAGTTTCCTGGCCATGGACCCAAAATATCGATGTTTTGTTCCCTGAGCCACTTAGTTATCACTTTTGCCTTATGGCAAGGTGCTCCATCATGCTGGAAAAGGCATTGTTCGTCACCAAACTGTTCCTGGATGATTGGGAGTTGCTCTCGGAGGATGTGTTGGTACCATTCTTTATTCATGGCTGTGTTCTTAGGCAAAATTGTGAGTGAGCCCACTCCCTTGGCTGAGAAGCAACCCCACACATGAATGGTCTCAGGATGCTTTACTGTTGGCATGACACAGGACTGATGGTAGCACTCACCTCGTCTTCTCCGGACAAGCTTTTTTTCCCGGATGCCCCAAACAATCGGAAAGGGGATTGAGAGAAAATGACTTTACTCCAGTTCTCAGCAGTCCAATCCCTGTACATTTTGCAGAATATCAGTCTGTCCCTGATGTTTTTCCTGGAGAGAGGTGGCTTCTTTGCTGCCCTTCTTGACACCAGGCCATCCTCCAAAAGTCTTCGCCTCACTGTGCGTGCAGATGCACTCACACCTGCCTGCTCAAGCTCTGTATTGGTGGTGCCCCGATCCCGCAGCTGAATCAACTTGAGGAGACGGTCCTGGCGCTTGCTGGACTTTCTTGGGCGCCCTGAAGCCTTTTTCACAACAATTGAACCGCTCTCCTTGAAGATCTTGATGATCCGATAAATGATTGATTTAGGTGCAATCTTACTGGCAGCAATATCCGTGCCTGTGAAGCCCTTTTTGTGCAAAGCAATGATGACGGAACGTGTTTTGCATGGTTGACAGAGGAAGAACAATGATTCCAAGCACCACCCTCCTTTTGAAGCTTCCAGTCTGTTATTCGAACTCAATCAGCATGACAGAGATCTCCAGCCTTGTCCTCGTCAACACTCACACCTGTGTTAACGAGAGAATCACTGACATGTCAGCTGGTCCTTTTGTGGCAGGGCTGAAATGCAGTGGAAATGTTTTTGGGGGATTCAGTTCATTTGCATGGCAAAGAGGGACTTTGCAATTCATCTGATCACTTCATAACATTATGGAGTATATGCAAATTGCCATCATACAAACTGAGGCAGCAGACTTTTTCCTCAGTTTGTGTCATTCTCAAAACGTGGCCAAACATTCTCAAAACGTTTGGCCACGACTGTATACAGTACCAGTCAAAAGTTTGGACACCTCATTCGAGGGTTCTTCTTAATTTTTACTATTTTCTACATTGTATTTTATACTTGAGATTCTTCAAAGTAGACACCCTTTGCCTTGATGACAGCTTTGCACACTCTTGGCATTCTCTCAACCAGCTGCATGAGGTAGTCACCTGGAATCCATTTCAAATTAACAGGTGTGCCTTGTTAAAAGTTCATTTGTAGAATTTATTTCCTTAATGCGTTTGAGCCAATCAGTTGTGATGTGTCAAGATAGCGGTGGTATACAGAAGATGGCCCTATTTGGTAAAATACCAAGTCCATATTATGACAAGAACAGCTCAAATAAGCAAAGAGAAACGACAGTCCATTACTTTAAGGCATCAAGAACTTTGAAAGTTGAAACCGGCTCTCATGAGGATTGCCACAGGAAAGAAAGACCCAGATTTACCTCTGCTGCAGAGGATAAATTCATTAGCGTTACCAGCCTCAGAAATTGCAGCACAAATAAATGCTTCACGGAGTTCAAGTAACAGACACATCTCAACATCAACTGTTCAGAGGAAACTGTGTGAGTCAGGCCTTCATGGTCAAATTGCTGCAAAGAAACCACTACTAAAGGACAAGAAGAAGAGACTTGCTTGGGCCAAGAAACACGAGCAATGGACATTAGACCGGTGGAAATCTGTCCTTTTTGTCTGAGTCCAAATGTTAGATTTTTGGTTCCAACCGCTGTGAGACGCATAGTAGGTGAACAGATCTCCGCATGTGTGGTTCTCACAGTGAAGCATGGAGGTGTTATGGTGTGGGGGTGCTTAGATGGTGACACACTCAGTGATTTATTTAGAATTCAAGGCACATTCTGCAGCGATACGACATCCCACCTGGTTTGCGCTTAGTCCCACTATCATTTGTTTTTCAACAGGACAATGACCCAACACACCTCCAGGCCGTGTAAGGGCTAATTGACCAAGAAGGAGAGTGATGGAGTGCTGCATCAGATCTGGCCTCCACAATCACCTGACCTTAACTCAATTGAGATGGTTTGGGATGAGTTGGACCGCAGAGTGAAGGAAAAGCGGCCAACAAGTGCTCAGCATATGTGGGAACTCCTTCAGACGGTTAGAAAAGCATTCCAAGTGAAGCTGGTTGAGAGAATGCCAAGAGTGTGCAAAGATGTCAAAGGATGGCTACTTTGAAGAATCTCAAATATAAAATACTTTTGCTTACATGATTCCAGATGTGTTATTTCGTAGTTTGTCTTCAGTATTATTCTACAATGTAGAAAATAGTAAAAATAAAGAAAAACCCTTGAATGAGTAGGTGTGTCCAAACTTTTGACTGGTACTGTATGTATAGTTATAACCCTTAATACTGTTTACATGTGTGCAGATATTTGTCTTCTAGAACCACAACAATAAGATTCCAAGTCATTCGATTTGCCACAATCATACATATACCAAAGTATGTGGACAACCCTTAAAATTGGTGGATTCGGCTAGTTCAGCCACACCCATTGCTGATAGGTGTATCAAAATCCAGTACACAGCCATGCAATCTCCATAGACAAACATTGGCAGTAGAATGGCCTTACTGAAGAGCTCAGTGACTTGGTAGGCCTCACAAGCTCACAGAATGGGACCACCGAGTGCTGAAGTGCGTAAAAACCCTCCATCCTCAGGTTGCAACGCTCACTGCCGAGTTCCAAACTGCCTCTGAAAGGAACATCCGCACTACAACCGTTTGTAGGGAGCTTCATGAAATGGGTTTCCATGGCTGAGCAGCCACACAAGCCTAAGATCACCATGCTCAATGCCAAGCGTCGGCTGGGGTCGTGTAAAGCTCACCGCCATTGGACTCTGGAGCAGTAGAAACACGTTCTCTGGAGTGATGAATCACGCTTCACCATCTGGCAGTCCGACGGACGAATCTGGGTTTGGCGGATGCCAGGAGAATGCTACCTGCCCGCATGCATAGTGCCAACTGTAAAGTTAGGTGGAGGAGTAATAATGGTCTGGGACTGTTTTTCATGGTATGGGCTAGGCCCCTTAGTTCTAGTGAATGGAAATTTTAACGCTACAGCATACAATGACATTCTAGACGATTCTGTGCTTCCAACTTTGTGGCAACAGTTTAGGGAAGGCCCTTTCCTGTTTCAGAATGACAATTCCCACGTGCACAAAGCAAGGTCCATGCAGAAATGGTTTGTTGAGATCTTTGTGGAAGAACTACACTGGCCTGCACAGAGCCCTGACCTCAACCCCATCGAACACATTTGGGATGATTTGGAACGCCGACTGTGAGCCAGGCCTAATCGACCAACAGCAGTGCCCGACCTCACTAATGCACTTGTGGTGTTATAGCAGCAAAGGGGGCACTGCATATTAATGCCCATGACTTTGGAATGAGATGTTCGATGAGAAAGTGTCCACATACCTTTGATTGTAGTGTATAAACATCTTCAAATGGTTGCCACCACACATAGCTGTTTCTAAGTGTTCAGTATGGGCCTCAAAATCATGTTCTGACCAGACAGTACTATAGTGGGCAGAACCAAACCAATATGGGGGCATTCACAGCCGACTGCTCAGACAGGTGAGGGCATAACAGCCAACCGTTTCAACATGGTCCTTCTAGACGGATTTAGCTACCAACAGTTTTTTTTTTCACATGGTCCTTCATTCCACCAGATTTAGCGACCAATAGTTTTTACACAAGTATACCATTATTAGATATAGGTAGAACAACCCCAGTGTGTGTGTATATATAGACACCCTGTATGTCCATTTTATTATGTTACACTGACTGTGTAAGGAGGTAGACTGTAAGAAAGGGGCAGGACAATGACTTGACACATTCACTCTTTCTCTTATCTACCATAAGTCAACTATCCATGTGACATAAACATATACTGTGCATTACATAACATGTTGCGTTGTTTCATGAGTCTTAATTGTGTATTCTGTTACTGCCATGTCTGCCTGTTACACAAGCTAACAAAATAAAGTTGTTATAGACATTTTCTTTCAGTTCCTGTATCCATGTAAGCGACAAGAACACAGATTATAAATAACTATCTTTTCCATTACATGTACAGTTGCGGCCAAAATAAATTGTCACCCTTGCACTTTTCCTAAATAATTCCTGAACATTGCACTCCAAAACACCTTGATAATCTGCTGAGTTCATGATATCCAGCACACGTTCAAGGCCTCCAGTGGCAGAGGCAGCAATGTGACCCAACACCCACAGAGTTTCTAAAACCAGGCGCAAGATTTCCAGAAATGCTTGCGAAGCAGACGAGGCCGGGGTTTGATTTGGATCTCTTTTAGTCCCCATTTGGACTAATCTTCCAAGAGTCCTTAAACATTAAAATACAATTTATAATACGAACACATTTTCACATAACACACTATTACAAACATACATAATGACCCAATAAATACTCAATCTAAAAAATATTGATTCTTCATCTACTATAGTCCCACAACATTTCTATGTATTGTTTTGAAATAATGTTTAAATGTGTATATATTGAAAGGTTTCTGGTTTGCTCAGTTAATTTATTCCATTTCTTTATTGCTCTAAATCGAAATGTTCTTTTGCCTCTTTTCTGTCTGGATCATGCTTGGATGGTGGACAATCTATTCCTAGTATTTACGGAATGTCTGTCTCTTACCAACTGAATACCGTTGTGAATAGAACTTGGCCGTTTTAAAGGATGTATATTATAAACTAAGCATGTTTTTTTTCAATTATCTTGTCGATTTGATGACCAACCAAGAACATTGCGCATGACTGCAACAGAAGAACCATATCTCCACCTTAAAACAATCCTTGCTGCTTTGTTCTGTGCATTCTGCAGCCTCCTAACTTCATTTGATGATGCATTTCCCCAGGCCGCAGAACAGTAGTTCACCTTACACTCAATTAATGCTTGTGTTATTTGCTTAAGAATTTTTCCTGGTAAATATTTAGCTATCCTTCTGATTATGCATGCTGTTTTTTTTTTTTTTTTTTTTACATAGATTAGTTATTTGAGACGACCATGATAAGCAGTTGTCTAGCTGCACTCCCAATAGTTTGGTTTCTGCCACTTCTTCAATTAGTACTCCTCCCATACTTAATTGTATCCCATGCTGTTTTGGCCTTTTCCTAGTGGAACAGACCAACATAACTTTGGTTTTCTTGGTGTTTTAAAACAAGTTTGTTCTGGCAAACCCACTCCCTGATATTCTCCAAATCTCCTTGTAAAGCTTGCTGTACTTGTTTAACCGATTTGTCTTGCTGCATAAATTGTAGTATCATCTGCAAATATAGTAGCTTGAGTTTCAGCTAAGGCATAGGGAAGGTCGTTGGTGTGTATGTGTGTGTGTATATATATATATATATATATATATATATATATATATATATAAATAAATAAATAAATAAATAAATAAATAAATAAATAAGTGGCCCAAGGCAGCTGCCCTGCGGTATTCCACAGTTTTAAAGCATGAGGGGAAGAAAATGAACCATTGATATAGGTGGACTGTTTCCTGTCAGTTAGATATGACTGTACCCAATTCAATGCTATCTCCTTAAAACCATAATGCATTAATTTTGTCAATTATTTCATGATCCACTAAATCAAATGCTGCACTGAAATCTAAAAATAGTACACCCACAAACTTGTCATTATCCATAGCATTGAGCCACTGGTCAGTCATGTCAACCAATGCAGTGGTAGTGAAATGGTTTTTGCGATAAGCATGGCTGTAATCAGATCATTCTTTTCCATGTACTACCATATTTGTCTACTCACAATACCCTCCAATATCTTACTGAGTGTAGGGAGTAGACTAATTGGTCAACTATTGGCAGGAGTAATGGGTTCTTTGCAGTCTTTCGGGAATAGGACACAGTTTCGCATGCTTCCGTACATTTGCAAACATCCCCTTTTCCAGTGACCAATTAAATATGTATCTCAGTGGAACTGCAATCTGGGGAGCAGCACCGCGAAGCAAAAAATTGTCCATAAGATCATAACCTGTGGATTTACCATCAGGTAATGACTTCAATAGGTTTAACACCTCCTCCACTGACAACATTTGCAGACTAAAAGAGCAGGTCTTGTTGCTCATAATATGATCATCAATCCATTGGACAATAGCTTGTTTGGAAGAATGTATATTTACATTGTTGCTCAGTAAATTAATTTTCTTTGTAAAAAATCTGTAAAATGATTGGCAATATCAACTGGTTTTGTTATTATTCTCCCGTTAACCTCCACACTAGATGGGCATGATAAGATGGATGTACCAAGTAAGCCCTTAACTGTGTTCCATACCTTTTTAGAATCATTTTTACAATAATAAAAGCATTGTTGTAAAATTTAATCGAAAGAAAAAAAGTTAACTGCCTAATTACGTAATGTTCATCAATTTCTAATTTTGATTTGGCTGCTAAGACTTTTGCCATATTTCTCTGAGAAAAAGCCTAACCCAGTTCATCAATCCATGGAGATGGACGAGCACCAACTGTACTCTTTCTTATAGGGGCATGATGGTCCATTACCTCAGTGAGCAAATCAGTAAAACATTCTGTAGCGTGATTTAAATCATCCTCTAGATAAATCAGCTCCCAGGGTACAGCAGCCAAATCATTTAGATTTAGCCAAATCATCATGATTAAATGTTTTAAAATTTCTCTTGACCACAATCCTAGGGGGTTTCTTTGGAACCTTTGTATTCATGGTTATGGTCACAATATTATGGTCTGTCCAGCCCACTGGCATTGATCTGGCTTTTAAGCATTGCAATGGTATATTATAGAAAATCAGATCAATGCATGTGTCTGAACGATGACCCAACTTAATTGATGATCTAGTAGTATCATTAACCATTTGTTTCAAACCACAGTTCTTGGCATATCTCATAAATTTGGTTCTATTCGAATTATTGTGATCCTTCCAATTTATATTAAAATCACCCAAGATAAATACACCTCTGTTGCTATCTGTGGCCTGGTCAAACCCAGTACATAAGTCATCCAAATGGGACACCTTAGAGCTAGGAGGTCTATACACACATCCCACCAATATGGCTGCCTGGTGAGGCAGATGTACTTGAGCCCATAGTGCCTCTACTTGACATACCTTTTAAGAGGAGGGATAACCTTAATGTATCTGATTCTGAATATACAGTGCTACACCCCCACCATTCCTATTCCTGTCCCTTCTCAGTAGACTATATCCATGAATGTTAATTTGCCCATCATTTACAGATGCATCTAAATGTGTTTCAGTCAAAGCCAAAATATGAATATTATTTATGTTGACCAAGTTAAAAACCTCATGTATTTTGTTAGGAAGGCTACATACATTAACCTGAGCTATATGCAACCCTTTCCTTATCAAGTGAAGATCAATAGAGCATGTATTCGTTATAGTTGAAGTTGTCATGATACACTACAACTACAAAAATTTGAACATTGGATTAAAATAGCCAGGGAGTTACTCTAGAGTCCCGATACAATTGCGGGTTGATATAAAGTTTATCCATCACCATGGAAACTCGTTGACTCAGGCAACGCTTTTCCTTCATGATGGGATATAGTTTTTTCTCCTTTCACTGATCTCGGTGGGGAAGTGATCATTCATTCCAAAATCAGTGTTTCTGAGTTCTCTGCCCATGTTCTTCGTCATTTCCTTTTGCTTAAATTTGTCAAAACATGCAATAGTAGCCCGTGGCCTCTTTCCAGAGGCCTTATCTATTCTATGGACTCTGAAGAAAGTGACATTACGCACATCATCAGTGGTCAGTTTTAGTTGAGTTGACAAAGTCTCGGACTGTGTCCTCACAGCCTCTGCTGTTGTCATTCTCTGGTATCCCTGAAAATATTAATTGTCCCGCATTGATCAACACTACATCAAGCAAGGTTTCTTTTAAGTTGTTTGTTCCCCCTTTGCACCACTTCCACCTTGCTATGAATAGAGTCCACAGTACCTTTCAGCACCGTGTTCTCTTTCCTTAGATCGTCAATCTGACGTTGGCTGAATTCTAGACTAGCACATAATGCTTTGATGTCCTCTCGTATATCCAAGATATCAAGTTTGGCAAGCCTTTCATTGATGGATTTCAACAAGTCAACATCCACATCAGTAAACCTCTCCCCACTCGCCACATGCGCCCTCTTACTAGGGGATGGTTTGGTTCCGTCGTTGATAACTATTGGCCAACCTGGTTTTGTTTTGTTTTGTTTTGTTTTGTTGATTGGGTTCGTTGTCCTTAACAATGCTTGAATCCTCCGAAACCAGCGACATGTTTCTTTTGAGTTCGTTAGTATCTCTCGTCAATGAATCGTTCAAGCTCTTCAATGGACTCTGAATTATCCAGCGTGTTTACGGGCAGAGCTAAACACACAAACAAACAGTTCAGCCGCAACTGAAAACCGTGAAGTTAATTGTTTACAAAAAAATTGAATGTATGAGCTGAAATATAAGATCCCATACATTTTACATGCGCACAAAAATCTGCTGGACATGACGCTTCTTCACAACAACAACGAAGTGAAACATTCTTCCTTAAATTGTTCATTTTCTCAAAATCTAAAGGCACAACCTAGATTGGAGCCAAAGTCTTAAGTAGTTGAACATGTTATTACTTCAACCTTGTGAAAGTGTTTTAGTCAAAACAACTTTTATATTGAAGGAGTGCCTTTGATTTGACGGCCTGCGCAGTTCGGCGCGAGACGACCGTTTGTCCGATGACATGTTTCTGCGCGTGAGCTTAGCTAGCCAACGTCGCCATGATAACGCCTAGCGGGATCGAAGATAACTATAGGCAGTTTCTGCTTCTCCAATCTTCATAATGCACTCTCTTTGAAACAGCATTATCAAACCTCCCCATGTTTGATTGTATGGAGAGTATGAATGGCCATTGGTAATTTGGTCATTGGTAAACATAGGAAGACCCCACTGCTGAAGAAGACAATAGACTGATTGTACTTCTCAAAAACCCACTCAAACAAGCCTAAATCCTGGGGGAAATGTTCTGTGGATCAGTGAAACAAAATGTTTTGCTTTTTGGCAATACAGATCAGCGCTGTGTTTACTGACAACCAAATTTAGCATTCAATGAAAAGAACACCCTCCCTACAATCAAATGGGGGAGGTTTGCTAATGTTGTCGGGGTTGATTTTCTGCCTCTGGTACTGGGAACCTTAAATGTGCAAGGCATCATGAAATTAGCAGATTATCAGGTGTTTTGGAGACCAATGTTCAACCCAGTGTCCAAAAACTGTGTCTCCTTTGAAGGTTGTGGGTCTTCCAGCAGGACAATGACCCCAAACATACATTAAAAGAAACACCCATGAATGGTTCCAGAAGAGGTTCTGGAGTGGCCAGATCTGAATCACAAACAAAACCTATGGCGAGATCTGAAAACAGCAGTTGGTGGAAGTCACCCTTCAAACATTGAAGAATTAGACGTTTGCTGCTTAAAAGTGGGCCAAATTGCCAGTTGAAAGATGCAGCAAAATGCAAGGGTGACAATATATTTGGCCACAACTGTATGTCCCTGTTGATATTGCTCATTGTTAGTAAAGTAGGACATCGCACAGAAGAATAGCCCAGGAAATAAGTTGTTACTACAATGCCAGAAGATGACCTCGCCTGTAAATGACTTAAACAGCTGTCTTAAACTGGATCTGTGTATGTAGCGTAGAGTGGATTGATACTCTGACATCATTGCCTATGTTGTTGTTGAGATTGTTTGCCTCCCAGCCTTGATAGAGCTGTAATGGGCCTAAACAACAGAGGCAGGAGAATATCTGTACTCTTAACTCAATAATGTTATTTAAACACTGTATTCAAAACTGTAATGTATAACTCATTCTTCAAGTTAAACACATTATCTAAGCACACATTCACTCATCCTTTTGTCTGTTTATTTCTCTCATAGGCATGAACACATACACAGGCACATGCTCGCACGCATGGAGAAGTGTATTGAATAGAGATGTTGTAACAGTCATGGGAGACTTACACCCTGGGCATGTTGTCAGTGTGGAAAGTGGTTGTTGACAAAACCTTATTATAGGAACCTCTGTACAGCTGAGGAGCACACTGGTGGTAAATTACCGCATCAAACTCAGTCTTGCATTTAAGCCACTCTAGTGCTGCAAATAGAATAATACATGTGTATTGACTGATAGGTTTCAGGTCTCAATCCTAACACAAAACCTAATGGCTCTGTGAGACAAGATTACAGCTGTTGCTGTAAGTTCATGAAGGCCTTTCGGTGTACTCTGATGTCGTTTTACTAGGGTGTGTAGTACACTGTGAAGTCTACCGAGTAGAGCCTGTCTGAACACGCTATGACATTTTTTTTCTAAGGATGTAAATCAGGGGTGTCAAACTCATTCCATGGATGGCCTAGTGTCTGTTTTTTATTTTAATTTTAATTAAGACCTAGACAACAAGGTGAGGGAAGTTCTTAATAATTAGTGACCTTAATTCATCAATCAAGTACAAGGGAGGAGCGAAAACCCGCAGACACTCGGCCCTACGTGGAAAGAGTTTGTCACATGATTGAAACGTTTCACAGGAACTGATTATCTCCCTAGATTCCATAAGGTGACATCGAGAGAAAAATGGCTGTTGTGCTCAACTAGTTAGGATTTAGCCTGCATGCTACTGGTTACAATGCAATTATACAGTAGGCCAATGCTGTGCCAAAGATAACCCTGTTGGAGACACATTTTTTTATTTACAGTGCATTCGAAAAGTATTCAAACCCCTTGACCGTTTCCACATTTTGTTACGTTACAGCCTTATTCTGAAAGGGATTCCCCTCATCAATCAACACACAATACCCCATAATGACAAAGCATAAACAGTTTATTTAAATTGTTTTGCAAATGCATAAAAAAAATATATCACATTTACATAAGTACTCAGACCCTTTACTCAGTACTTTGTTGAAGCACCTTTGGCAGCGACTACAGCGTTGAGTCTTCTTGGGTATGACGCTACAGGCTTGACACACCTGTATTTTGGGAGTTTCTCCCATTATTCTCTGCAGATCCTCTCAAGCTCTGTCAGGTTGGATGGGGAGCGTCAGTTGCCAGCTATTTTCCGGTCTCCAGAGATGTTCGATCAGGTTCAAGTGCGGGCTCTGGCAGGGCCACTCAAGGACATTCAGAGACTTGTCCCGAAGCCACTCTTACATTGCCTTGGCTGTGTGCTTAGGGTTGTTGTCCTGTTGGAAGGTGAACTGTCACTCTGGAGCAGGTTTTCACCAAGGCTTTCTCTGTACTTTGTTCCATTCATCTTTCCTTCTATCCTGACTAGTCTCTTAGTCCCTGCTGCTGAAAAAAATCCCCACAGCAGGATGCTGCCACCACCATGCTTCACCATAGGGAAGGTGCCAGGTTTCCTCCAGGCATGGCGCTTGACATTCAGGCCAAGAGTTCAATCTTTGTCCCATCAGACCAGAGAATCTTGTTTCCCATGGTCTGAAAGTCCTTTAGGTTCCTTTTGTCAATCTCCAAGCGGGCTGTCATGTGCCTTTTACTGAGGAGTGGCTTCTGTCTGGCCACTCTACCATAAAGGCCTGATTGGTGGAGTGCTGCATAGATGGTTGTCCTTCTGGAAGGTTCTCCCATCTCCACAGAGGAATTCTGGAGCTCTGTCAGAGAGACCATCGGGTTCTTGGTCACCTGGCTGACCAAGGCCCTTCTCTCCCGATTTGCTCAGTTTGACCGGGCGGACAGCTCTAGGAAGAGTCTTGGTGGTTCCAAACTTCTAACATTTAAGAATGATGGAGGCCACTGTGTTCTTGGGGACCTTCAATGCTGCAAAAATGTTTTGGTACCCTGTCTTGGAGATCAGCAGACAAATCCTTCGACCTCATGGTTTGGTTTTTGCTCTTACATGCACTGTCAACTGTGGGATCTCATATAGACAGGTGTGTTTCTTTCCAAATCATGTCCAATCAATGAAATTTACCACAGGTGGACTCCAACCAAATTGTAGAAACATCTCAAGGATGATCAATGTATCGTTACTTTACTTTCATTAATCTGATGACAGTTAATTAGATAAATAACAAACTATGTTTAATTGTTACCCAATTTTAAATTAATCATGTAATTAACTCATTAGGAATTTGGGGAACCACGAGAGCGGTTGTTTAAAGAGTTACCATCTCCCGAAATTAAACTCGAAAAGCCTTTACCTATCACATCCATAAAACAGTCAACGTATTAATCATTACCTATTGTCATTCTGAACAGTCGTAACCTCCTTGGATCTGCAAAAACTCCAGCCTTACTAATGATTCAGTACTACACAAATTGGTTTAATTATTTATTTACTAGCTAACTAAATAATAGCACAGGATAACATACACACTTAATACATTAGAAAAAGGTCCCTAGCAGACTGACACAACATATGGCGGCTTGTTACACAATGACATGGAGAGGGAGAGAGGAAAAATAGTCACATCGTTGAAACTATTCTTACAGTAATCATATACACACTAGATGGGCATGATTTCCCTCATTAAAATGCAAATCAATTTATAACATTTTTGACATGCGTTTTTCTGGATATTTTTGTTGTTATTCTGTCTCTCACTGTTCAAATAAACCTACCATTAAAATTATAGACTGATCCTTTCTTTGTCAGTGGGCAAACGCACAAAACCAGCAGGGGATCAAATACTTTTTTCCCCCACTGTATATTCTCAATCTCATCCAGTATGTCCCTCAGACGGTCAAAAGATAACAAAATCGATACATTATATACCTTCCCTTTACAATCGAATCCTCTGGTCATGTTTTATTAGTTGTAACTGAGGCTTGGGGTGACCACAGTCAATCTGCCCTGTAGTCAGCTGGTGTAGAGTAGCTGGGCAGAGTAGCTGGGCAAGATTTAGCACTTTCATCTGTCAGCTCTGATGTAATAAGGGCCGAGCACTCAGTTGCCCTTCTTTGAACCTTCTCTGGCATCCCTGGCCTTTTCACCGACTGCAACAACTACGGTGCCCAGTCATGCACACTGCATTTGTTATAGATGTGGTCCAGCCAACACATTGCATTGAACCACATCACACAACAACACATGTGCTCTCATTTGCCAATGTTTAGTCTATTGATTTGTTTGAGTCCATCCTGATTGTCTGTACTTCAATTCAGGCTAAATTACTCTATAGGTCATTAGGTTAAAGTACATTACATTTTGAATTTTGTCTCATCTTCAGATTGAGCTGCATGTGCATCTTGATGGCGCTCTCCGAGTGGAGACCATCCTAGACGTTGCCAAGTAAGTTTATAAACCTGTTGACTTCTTTGTATTTTGTTTAAATAGTGTGCTTTATAACAGGTTTTGCAAGTTCTCTTTAAACATTAACTGTCAATTACCTTTGGTAAAAGGGCTATTAGACTCAAGTGACATGGTTTATTACACATTGTTCTTTCAGTATCTGCGTTTGGAACATGGAGGCCTATTTATGGGGCTATTTTTTAACTCGCAATTTCCTTTAAGTCACTAATATAATTCATTGAAATTAACATTGAGCAGCTGTAGCTACCTATTGCTGGTTGTACTTTTAAAGTCCCCTGTTTCTGTATGTCTGTCCCAGGCGACGTGGGATCACCCTGCCTGCACGCACAGTGGAGGGCATGAAACAAATCTGTGTAATACACCAGCCTGCCACCCTCACAGAGTTCCTCGGCAAGTTCGCAGCGTACATGCACGTTATTGCGTAAGTACTCTGAACATAAAGATGGCTGAGATAATGAGATGCTGACTACTGCACTAATCCCTAATTTCATACTGTAATTATCACCGGGAGAACTTGTCTCAAGATGTCAAACTCAAAAGCAGTGGTGGAAAAAGTACCCAATTAGTCATACTTGAGAAAAAGTAACGATACCATAGTGGAAAATGACTCAAGCAAAAGTGAATGTTACCCAGTAAAATACTTATTGAGTACAAGTCTAAAAGTATTTGGTTTTAAATATACTTAAGTATCAAACGTAAATGTAATTGCTAAAATATACTTAAGTATCAATCATTTGAAATCCCTTATATTTAGCAAATCGGAAGGCACGATTTTCTTGTTTTAAAATGTATGGATAGCCAGAGGCCCAATCCTCACTGAGGATTGAGACATAATTTACAAAAAAATTATGTGTTTAGTAAGTCCGCCAGTATAGAGGCAGTAGGGATGACCAGGAATGTTCTCTTGATAATTGCATGAATTGGACCATTTTCCTGTCCTACTAAGCATTCAAAATGTAACGAGTACTTTAATAGTTTTCTTTAGGAATGTTGTAAAGTAAAAGTAATAAAAAAATAGTAAAGTACAGATACCCCCCCAAAAAAACTACTTAAGTAGTACTTTAAAGTGTTTTTACTTATACTTGACGTGTTACAGCACAAGATGCCGTCAAGGTGCTAAAGTACCAATTTGTGTCAAGTTCAGTTTACAGGAGGTTGTGCTCCACCAAGCTCTTTAATCAGCTTTATTAATGCAGATGGCTCTTAGATGGAGATGAAAGTTCAATCTGTAGAGAGCCATGTCAGGGAGATGACATGTACTGTTACCTCCCTGTTTTATTTCAACAAGAATCATAACTGCTGTACAGTGTGTTAGGAGGCAAAAGTTTAAATGTATTTGCATGACACGCAATGCATTCAACAAGCTTTTAAAGAACACGTGAGCACCTAATTTGTTAAATTACGGCTAAAATATGAAAGTGAGGGGAGCTTTGTATTGGGACTGTCATTTGTAATGATTGTGAATTGTGTGAGTTAAATAGCAGCCCTATTGAGGTACCTTCACTTTAAGACCAGCGCTTGATAGGTCTTCTTCCTGGTTAGTGAGTGAATGAAACGCAGACAGAGACAGTATTATGCAATGTTTCCTCTGGTGGCCAGACTAGGGGGTCAGTTAGTTGAAATGCAGATCATGCAGCACAGAGGAGCACGTCATGATGCCAGCAGGTGTTGCTTTGTCAACCAACTGAACTCAGACAGAGTCAAGGTTATGTATTCCATTCCCATTACAACACTACCTTATATTTAACCCAAAATCTACAGTACCAACATATTTCACATTTTGGCCCCCAGATGGTACTTTTGAAAAAAGCAACAATCCTAGTAAAAATCTAAACTCAAACCTCACCCACTACTCAGACTATATAGTGTTTTAAAGGGTAACAGTCGTGAAGAGGGCACGACAAAGCCTATTCCCCCTCAGGAGACTGAAAAGATTTGGCATGGGTCCTCAGATCCTCAAAAGGTTCTACAGCTGCACCATCGAGAGCATCCTGATTGGTTGCATCACTGCCTGGTATGGCAACTGCTCGGCCTCTGACCGCATGGCACTACAGAGGGTAGTGTGCATGGCCCAGTACATCACTGGGGCCAAGCTTCCTGCCATCCAGGACCTCTATATCAGGCGGTGTCAGAGGAAGGCCCTAAAACTTGTCATAGACTTCAGCCACCCTAGTCATAGACTGTTCTTTCTGCTACCGCATGGCAGGCGGTACCAGAGCGCCAAGTCGAGGTTCCAAAAGTGTTCTTAAAAGCTTCTACCCCCAAGCCATAAGACTCCTGAAGAGCTAATCAAAGAGCTACCCAGACCCCTCTTTTAAGCTGCTGCTACTCTCTGTTTATAATCTATACAGTCACTTTAACTTGACCTACATGTACATATTACCTCAATGAACCGGTGCCCCTGCACATTGACTCTGTACCGGTACCCCCTGTATATAGCCTTGCTTGTTATTTTACTGCTGTTTAATTATTTGTTACTTTTTTTAAAATTCCTTAACACTTATTTAAAAAAAACAACATCTTAACTTCTTAAAGTGTTGTTGGTTAAGGGCTTATAAAGTCCTGTCATTTACGGACTATTAAGCGCACCTGAATATAAGCCGCACCCACTGAATTTAAAAAATATATATTATTTTGAACATAAATAAGCCGCACGTCTATAAGCCGCAGGTGCCTATCGGTACATTGAAACAAATTAACTTTACACAGGCTTTAACGAAACACGGCTTGAAACAAAAAATAAAAAATTAGCAGTAAGCTTTAGTTGTATTTTTGCACTGAGTCAATTCCTCGCGCTGCTGTTTCCAACGTCTTATCATCGACTCATTAAGACCAAGCTCCCGTGCAGCAGCTCTATTTCCTTTTCCAACAGCCAGATCAATCGCCTTCAACTTGAAAGCTGCATCATATGCATTTCTCCGTGTCTTTGCCATGATGAGGGTGACAAAATGACTACCGTAATCAGAATGATGGGAAGTTTGAGAGCGCTCGATTTAATCTAAACAGTAAACAAAAATAGTTGTTTGACCTTAACCCGTTCGGCAATTTCATTGGTCTAATGAAAGCTTCATGCTGCCAAAAAACTGAGCACGTCACAGAATGTGTTTTTTTGGAAAAAAATAAATGAAAGCGGGAAAAATCCATATATTAGCCGCGTCATTGTTTAAGCCGCGAGGTTCAAAGCCTGGGAAAAAAGTTGCGGCTTATAGTCCGGAATTTACGGTAAGCATTTCACTGTAAGGTCTACACCTGTTGTATTCGGCGCATGTGACAAATAAAATGTGATTCGATTTTAACACGTGAAGTTTCTATTCTCTGCCAGACTAACCAACAACCTCCCACAACTATGAAAAGAAACAACAATGGTTTGTAGTCGTAGCCTCTAGCCAGGACAGAGCAGCTGCTAGCTAGCGGTTATGCTGAATAAAGCATTCTTTATCAAGTCCGACCCCCCCCCCCCCCCCCACACACACACACACACACACACACACACACACACACACACACACCAAAATGGGGAACTTGCTAGCTGCGTTTGGCTCATGCAGGATTTTTTTTGTGTGTAGATGGATGGATAAGCATGGGGGTGGGGGAACAACAATCATTCAGACCAGGCCAGTTTTCACTTCCAGTGTAAAAGCTGGAAGCAGTCTTTTTTCTAATCATGTGATGTGAAACAGAATCTCTGTTGTGAAGTCAAAAAGCAACAGAAAGGGAAACGATGCTAGGAACGTCTGAGTGAGTTTGCAGACATTTCCCACCACTCCAACATACCCATTTACTCCACAGGGACTTTTACAGAAATATAAATAGTAAAGCAAAGTACAGATACCCCAAAAAACTGAAGTACTTTAGACCACTGCTCAAAAGTGAGCGTTTGATTAATATCTTGATAAATGAGTGTTAGGGTGAGTTTGCTTTATACTGGTAGTGTTACAGCACAAGATGGCATCAAGGTGGTCCACGACTAATTTGTGTTCGTGTCAAGTTCAGTTTACAGGAGGTTGTGCTCCACCAAGCTCTTTAATCAGCTTTATAAATGCAGATGGCTCTTGGATGGAGATGAAAGTAAAATCTGTAGAGAGCCATGTCAGGGACATGTACTGTACTGGATGTACTGTTACCTCCCTGTTTTATTTCAACAAGTATCATAACTGCTGTACAGTGTGTTAGGAGGCAAGAGTTTAAATGTATTTGCATGACACGCAATGCATTCAACAAGCTTTTAAAGAACACGTGAGCACCTAATTTGTTAAATTACGGCTAAAATATGAAAGTGAGGGGGAGCTTTGTATTGGGACTGTCATTTGTAATGATTGTGAATTGTGTGAGTTAAATAGCAGCCCTATTGAGGTACCTTCACTTTAAGACCAGCGCTTGATAGGTCTTCTTCCTGGTTAGTGAGTGAATGAAACGCAGACAGAGACAGTATTATGCAATGTTTCCTCTGGTGGCCAGACTAGGGGGTCAGTTAGTTGAAATGCAGATCATGCAGCACAGAGGAGCACGTCATGATGCCAGCAGGTGTTTCTTTGTCAACCAACTGAACTCAGACAGAGTCAAGGTTATGTATTCCATTCCCATTACAACACTACCTTATATTTAACCCAAAATCTACAGTACCAACATTTTTCACATTTTGGCTCCCAGGTGGTACTTTTGAAAAAAGCAACAATCCTAGTAAAAATCTAAACTCAAACCTCACCCACTGCTCAGACTATATAGTGTTTTAAAGGGTAACGTGATGTTTGTATTCTCTGCCAGACTAACCAACAACCTCCCACAACTATGAAAAGAAACAATAATGGTTTGTAGTCGTGGCCTCTAGCCAGGACAGAGCAGCTGCTAGCTAGCGGTTATGCTGAATAAAGCATTCTTTATCAAGTCCTTCGCTTGAAAGCCTTGTTGTTGCGACCCCCTACACGACAACAACAAAATGGGGGAACTTGCTAGCTGCGTTTGGCTCATGCAGGATTTTTGTGTGTGTGTGTATGTGGACGGATAAGCATGGGGGTGGGGGACCAACAAGCATTCAGACCAATCATGGGATGTGAAACAGAATCTGTGTTGTGAAGTCAAAAAGCAACAGAAAGGGAAATGGCGCTAGAAACAGCTGTTTGAGTGAGTTTGCAGGCGTTTCCCACCACTCCAACATACCCATTACTCCACAGGGACGTTTACAGAAATGTGCACAACATAACGGAATGATATGCACTCAAAATCCAATGAAACTACTATTACAAATGACTATAATATTCTATTATCCCCTATTTCATTCTTCAAATACTGTACACAGGCTGATCTTATGTCCTTTATCGTCATTACAGGGATAATGATAATTACAAGGATAATGATAATTACAGGGATAATGATAGTCATTTTCTCCTCCTGACAGTCAGTCCTATTGGCAGTAGCAGTGAATTGCTCAGTGTAAGTTCAAGTGCAGTTCAGAGGTCACGTGGAGTGTTGGTTTAGCGGCTTGCTATGCTCTGACTCTGTGACAGTAATAGTCCTCCTGCTGTGGTGTGCTGAGGATGTACGATCAGATCACCCTTCTGCCATTCAGAGAAACACTACTACCCTGTACTAACCATGCAGGCAAAGAGGGAAAAGACGCAAAGAATAGTTGGCTGTTCCTAGAACATTTCCTTTGTTTTATGTGTGTCCTAAATCAAGTTGTTTTAAAAATGTATTTGTATCTGGATGAGCATATTTTGAGGAAATCCCCCCCCCAAAATGTAGGGCCTTTGTTGCTGACTAATAATTTGCATTACCTGCCATAGCTGAGTAAATATTCATGTTGTTTCTCTTGGTCTTCCACTGATTTTGTATTACCTTTCCAGTGGCGACAGAGAGGCGATCAAGAGGATAGCTCGTGAGTTTGTGGAGGACAAAGCCAAAGAAGGGGTCATCTACGTTGAAGTCAGATACAGCCCACACTTGCTGGCTAACACTGACGTGGAACCCATTCCATGGAACCAAAAAGAGTAAGTGGATGATATTTATATTTTTCTGAGTTGGTAAGGTAGCTGACAGAAAAGTGTGAATTTGAAACATACGGCATTAGTGATTGTCACACTTTTTAATATATGGACATGTGCAATACAGTACTTCTTTGAGTTCCTTGTGCTCTCCAATGGCATAGTTTTGTATTGTTCATATCATTTGTAGGTATCTGTTCTTGTTCTTAGAGCTCAAAACGTATAACATTAAACATAGAGAGAATTCTTGAATGCATTTCTGTCTTGATTTCACTCTCTCTTCTCCCAGAGGTGACCTGAGCCCAGATGAGGTGGTTCACTTGGTGAACCAGGGACTGGCCGAGGGAGAGGCGGCGTACAAAATCAAAGCCAGGTCCATTCTGTGCTGCATGCGCCACATGCCAAGTAATGCCCTCACTGTCCTGTTCATGCTCCTGTCCTGTCTGTCTGGCACAACTCATCCCCCTCCTTATTGTCTGTAGTTATGTCTGTGATCCTTAGCACACTGTAGAAGGTTGCAAGCCAAAAATCTCACATTTTTAAAAACACTCCCCACACTTCCTGTTGTGGTCATTTTCTGACCGTGTCTCGTTTCACTCCATCCCCACTCAATTGTGTTGCTCTATACTTGACGATGGTGTGATACTGTGCACATTACTGATTTTTCTCCTTAGCTAATATTACCATTTGCTGACCCAACACAGACAGTTAAAAGGGGCTCTTGTTTGTGTATTGTGTCACTGAATGAACAATTGCAAGTCTCATCTCCTATGTTACAGTAAAGAATAGAGCTGGCATTATCTCTCATACAAGAGATCCCCTTTCAGGGTTTCCCAAACTCGGTCCTCGGGACCCCAAGGGGTGCCCGTTTTGGCCCTGACACGACACAGCTGACTCAAAAGATCAAAGCTTGCTGATTTTAGTTTATTATTTGAATTGGCTGTGTAGTGTCAGGGCCAAAACCAAAACGTGCACCACTTGGGGTCCAGAGGACCGAGTTTGGGAAACGCTGCGATTTGGATTGATGTAAGTTTCTGACTTACCAGAGTGTAGTATCTGTTTCTGTAATTACATGTAACAAAATGTCAGTGGCTGTTTTAAGCAGACATTCCAGTGAACGGTGCTCTGTAGTCCGTCTTGGGATTTTGATTCCGCTTTTAAGTTTTTAACTGGAAAACTTGACCTTTTCAACTATTGCTTTTACTGAGATGCTTGGCATGATACACAAATGTCTCTCATTCATGGACTGCAGCAGACCATTTAGATAACCATTAGGTCATAAATCTAGCATGAAAACATTTCAGAGACATCCCCACAAATCAAACATTGTGCATTTTTTTTTAAAATGAAATCTGTTTGACCTTACTGGGTTGCTACTGCTAATAAACGTGTGTTGCGTTGCACAGGCTGGTCCATGGACGTGGTGGAGTTGTGTAAGAAGTATAAGAAGAGCGGAGTGGTGGCTATTGATCTGGCAGGAGACGAGTCACTCAACTGTGAGGCCTTCCCAGGACACAGGATGGCCTATGAGGTAACTGCCTAACGTTGAACCCCTCACATCCAATTCATACTGTATGTGCTCTAGTCAACTGTTTCATCATTGTCATGTAAGCATGCATGGTTAACGGCAATGCTTAAGGACTAGAGTTGTCTTTAGCACATAGTATGCAGGATATGAGGCTAACCACTGTCCTACTATCATGCAGCATACCATGCTAAGTTTTAGGGCTTATAGGTGAGAGATCAAACTCCAACTTGCTCAAAACTTAAAGGAGTGGGAGCATAGAGCAAAGGTGTGCTGAAAACACTAAACATTCTTCACATTTGACACTGTTGGCCCGTTGCAGAACCGCAAACGTTTTAAGTCCAGCAATTGGTTGATTTATTTTCTATCGGGCCAATTATTTATCATTAAATAATGAATGGATTTACTCTGTAGTAGAACCCATGGAGACTTGAAGGTCACTTTAGAAACACATTTGATGGAGAGATCCTTCTTGTGAGCCATTTCTTGAACCAAAGAACTTTCTTAAGAATAATAAAAGACTTCAGCAATAAAACTATTCGTGCTGTGGTTAAGTAGACCAACTTTAGAAATACTATAAATTGGTAATAAATGTAGTAATAACAAGCTGACCAAAAGTTGGCATACGTCATTTCAACAAGCATTTAGTTCGTACTGCTTACATGGATCTATTTTCCATGTTTATGGTGGTTTGTGGTGAATATAAATACAAGACCGTTAAATCATTCCCTCAGGACAATATCTAGGAACACTGTGGTGAGGCTGGAGTGATACATTTGGATATGCCAGGGCAAAATACTAGGGGCTGGTATCTGAGCCAGATTAAGCCTAGTCCTTGATTAAATGGCACTTTCAATGGAAAATCTCCATTGAATATAAGCATGCCTTTTAGACCAGGACTAGGCTCAATCTGGGCAACTGGCCTTAAGAGAGTATTAAAAGAGAGCACTGCACTAATACAGACTGTTAACATAACTGAACAAGCTCTAGATAGATATTTATTTATTATTATTTATTTTTTTTAGAAGCGATGCTGGGTTTTGTCAAAATCATCCATTTCTCAAATGTTGTTGGTGAGATGTAGTCCTTTTCAGTCTAGCCATTGGCAAAAAAATAACTCCCTACTCGTGACAGCAGCACAAGCTCTTGGAATCTCTGAGGTCTAAGAATAATGTTGTAACTGTAGGTCTTCCATGTATAATTACATAGTTTCAAGACAATGAAAAGTATTTGTCGGAACGAACTGCATTGCTAATGTAAAACCCAAATAGTTCTCTGGTTAACTTGGTGTTGATGCTTTTCATGATTGACCTTGTTGACAGGAAGCAGCGAGATGTGGGATCCACAGAACAGTCCATGCAGGAGAGGTGGGCCCTGCCTCTGTGGTGAAAGAGGTGAGCTTTCCTTTCCTCTATAGTCTTTGGGGAACACTAAATATGTCGATTGTAAATGATATGTCTAATGGCAGTTCAGCTTGACCGAAGAATTCCTCTACTACTCAACACACAGCAGCGTTATTATGTTATAAGTGATTGCATTGTGAAAACGTATACCCTCCCCTTTTATAACAACTTAAATATGTATTTCAGATAGAAACAACTCAGTACACACAGCAAACTATCCAATTTCATGTCTCCCGGAAATTATTCGCTAGCCTATGACTTCCTTTCTATGGAAGCCATCTCTTTAAAATGTTGCAACCAAAGGCAGCATATTACCAGGCATAGGGTGAACTCATTTGAATTCAATCGCTTTTTGACAGCACCCCTTTTGATTTGAACGAAGCCTTCCATACATATTTGCCCATTGTAGACGTGCTCAGAAAGTTACTTTTTTTTCTTAAAGGGTTACTTTGGAATTTTGTCAATGAGGCCCTTTTTCTACTTCCCCAGAGTCAGATGATTTTGTGGATACCATTTTTATGTCTCTGTGTCCAGAATGAAGGAAGTTGGAGGTAGTTTTGCAAGGCAATGCTAACTAACATTAGCGCAATGATTGGAAGTCTATGGGTATTTAAAAGCTTAGAAACAGGGTGGTAACTTTTTTACAAGTATTATTTATTTATTTTTATAAAAATGTGACCCGTTTCAATAAGCTAGGCTTATGTTGCACGTCACTACTGCACAGGAGAGACATTTGAAGTTTATTTATTTGATCAAAATTAGTTTTTTGGGGGCAGAAATGCCTTGTGGGACATGTTAACTTTCATGTGCCTTAATAACAAACTTGTATGCAATCTGTAAATACAAATACAATTGTAAAATTATGAGCCTAGTTGGTTTAGCCACGGAAAAATACAGGAACCTTCCGTCTAGCCATGATTGTTCGAAATAATGGATGTGCTGGACTTGTCGAAGTTCGGATTGGTCTGCCCTGTAGCCCTGTAGCATGCTTCTGTCTATAACATGAGCTGCTCAGTAAACAATTAATGAACATGCACCTGTGGAACGGTCGTTAAGACACTAACAGCTTACAGACGGTAGGCAATTAAGGTCACAGTTATGAAAACTTAGGACACTAAAGAGGCTCTGGAAAAACACCAAAAGAAAGATGCCCAGGGTCCCTGCTCATCTGCGTGAACGTGCCTTAGGCATGCTGCAAGGAGGCATGAGGACTGCAGATGTGGCCAGGGCAATAAATTGCAATGTCCGTACTGTGAGACGCCAAAGACAGTGCTACAGGGAGACAGGACGGACAGCTGATCGTCCTCGCAGTGGCAGACCACGTGTAATAACACCTGCACAGGATCGGTACATCCGAACATCACACCTGTGTAACAGGTACAGGATGGCAACAACAACTGCCCGAGTTACACTAGGAATGCACAATCCCTCCATCAGTGCTCAGACTGTCCGCAATAGGCTGAGAGAAACTGGACTGAGGGCGTGTAGGCCTGTTGTAAGGCAGGTCCTCACCAGACATCACCGGCAACAACGTCGCCTATGGGCACAAACCCACCGTTGCTGGACCAGACAGGACTGGCAAAAAGTGCTCTTCACTGACGAGTCGCGGTTTTGTCTCACCAGGGGTTATGTCGGAGTCGCGTTTATCGTCGAAGGAAGAAGCATTAAGAATTGCAAAGTCCCTCTTTGCCATGCAAATGAAATGAATCCCCCAAAAAACATTTCCACTGCATTTTAGCCTTCCCACAAAGGGACCAGCTGACATCATGTCAGTGATTCTCTCGTTAACACAGGTGTGAGTGTTGACGAGGACAAGGCTGGAGATCACTCTGTCATGCTGATTGAGTTCGAATAACAGACTGGAAGCTTCAAAAGGAGGGTGGTGCTTGGAATCATTGTTCTTCCTCTGTCAACCATGGTTAACTACAAGGAAACACATGCCGTCATCATTGCTTTGTACAAAAAGGGCTTCACAGGCAAGGATATTGCTGCCAGTAAGATTGCACCTAAATCAACAATTTTATAGGATCATCAAGAACTTCAAGGAGAGCGGTTCAATTGTTGTGAAGAAGGCTTCAGGGTACCCAAGAAAGTCCAGCAAGCGCCAGGTCCGTCTCCTAAAGTTGATTCAGCTGCGGGATCGGGGCACCACCAGTACAGAGCTTGCTCTGGAATGGCAGCAGGCATGTGTGAGTGCATCTGCACGCACAGTGAGGCGAAGACTTTTGGAGGATGGCCTGGTGTCAAGAAGGCAGCAAAGAAGCCACCTCTCTCCAGGAAAAACATCAGGGACAGACTGATATTCTGCAAAATGTACAGGGATTGGACTGCTGAGAACTGGAGTAAAGTCATTTTCTCTCAATCCCCTTTCCGATTGTTTGGGGCATCCGGGAAAAAAAGCTTGTCCGGAGAAGACGAGGTGAGTGCTACCATCAGTCCTGTGTCATGCCAACAGTAAAGCATCCTGAGACCATTCATGTGTGGGGTTGCTTCTCAGCCAAGGGAGTGGGCTCACTCACAATTTTGCCTAAGAACACAGCCATGAATAAAGAATGGTACCAACACATCCTCCGAGAGCAACTCCCAACCATCCAGGAACAGTTTGGTGACGAACAATGCCTTTTCCAGCATGATGGAGCACCTTGCCATAAGGCAAAAGTGATAACTAAGTGGCTCAGGGAACAAAACATCGATATTTTGGGTCCATGGCCAGGAAACTCCCCAGACCATAATCCCATTGAGAATTTATGGTCAATCCTCAAGAGGCGGGTGGACAAACAAAAACCCACAAATTCTGTCAAACTCCAAGCATTGATTATGCAAGAATGGGCTGCCATCATTCAGGATGTGGCCCAGAAGTTAATTGACAGCATGCCAGGGCGGATTGCAGAGGTCTTGAAAAAGAAGGGTCAACACTGCAAATATTGACTCTTTGCATCAACTTCATGTAATTGTCAATAAAAGCCTTTGACACTTATGAAATGCTTGTAATTATATTTCAGTATTCCATAGTAACATCTGACAAAAATATCTAAAGACACTGAAGTGGCAAATTTTGTGGAAATTAATATTTGTGTCATTCTCAAAACCTTTGGCCACAACTGTACATCTGGTACACACAGATTTGGATGCTCACTTTCTTTTGATCATAACCAGTTCCCACCGGTTTGGATGCCAACGTTAATTGGTCAAAACTAGTTCATACTGATCCTAGTCATCATCCGATACACACAGGTTTGGATGTTAACGTCAGAACTCCATTTTCTAAAAAATAAAATTTGTTTCCAAGAAATGTCAGTCTCACCCTATTTATCTGTCTCTGTTCGGAACACCGTAACCACCTGCCTGACACCCTCCTTCAGATCCTAGGCAGACCCTTGCACGGTTAAAACCAGGTCCTCAGGAGCAGTCCGCAGATGGAGTTTGATGTCCCATCTGGGTTGCCAAATATTGTGGAATATTCTAATCAAGTGAGAGAGACTTTGTCATTTCTTCAAACAATCATCTTTATTCAATATTGATTTAATTATTGCCATAATGAAACCGTGGACTCAACAGCCTTGAATTAATAACTTCACCATGCTCAAAGGTATATTCAATGTCTGCTTATTTTTTACCCATCTACCAATAGGTGTCCTTCTTTGTAAGGCATTGGAAATCCTCCCTGGTCTTTGTAGTTGAATCTGTTTTAAATGCAATTCTCATCTGAGGGACCTTACAGATAATTGTGTGTGGGGTACAGAGATTAGTTAGTCATTCAAAAATCATGTTAAACACTTGTCATGATGTTGGCCTGTGGGTAAGGTTTATGACCCTCCATAAATACCTTTCTGAAGGACTCTTGAAAAGCCTTTGTTAAACATAGAGAGTCGGAGAACATCAAATGTTGGGGGGAAAGGAACCATATTTCGGTAATCCAACCAGTTGAAAATATGCGTTGGTACTTAATGAATATGTCAGTTCGGTTGTCATCTGAGACATTCTTATTAATGATAGGATGACAAACTGTATCGTGGAAAGTCTACACATTATAGTTATCAGATTCACATGGAATTGTTGTGCAATTTAAATGTTTAAATATGAAACAATTTGAAAAGATTAAATGGAATTTTAGCTTCCAAATGAGAGAATTGGGTTTTCATAAGGTTAGAGCTCTGCTCACATGGGCCCGCCCATGTGAAGAGACATTGGTTATAACCAATGAAACACGCCCTTCTCTCCCCTCCTATATATAGCCCTTTTAGAAAATATAACTTTCTGTTCTGAGTACGCGAGGCCTGCAGCCTCACGTTAAAAGGATTCAGATAATAAGCTGTTCCGGGTACATTAGGGCGACGGTCCGATGTCAGAAGGATTCAGATAATAAGCTGTTCCGAGGACGTGAGGATGACGGTTCCACATTAAAAGGACTAACATGTCAACTACAGAACTAAGCCAATCTCAGCGTGAGCTTTGGTTGTGAATGGTATGAACTTTGAACTCTTATTCACTACAGAAGTGATACCTCCTAGCCGTTGAGTTAGCAGCGGCCGCTGTAAACGTGGGCTAGGAAAGGACGGACGATGGACCCAGTCTAACACACAACGACGATACTACAACGTATCCAATTTACCACCAGAGACATTCTTCCGAGGACAGGAAGATCTCTGTTGGGCAACACGGCCAGCATCTACGACCAACCTACCAAAGTGCAGCTCAGAGTAAATATTTATTGCATTTTCCTTTTCCAAATGGGCGGTAATTTAGAATGCATAAGATACTGTATTTACGATAGCATAGCTTCTCCCTTTGTTCCTCAGTCTTCCCGCTCTTTCACTCAAACCCAACCCCCTTTCCTTTGTGTAACCAGCCGTCATGTTGGCTCCGTCCACCAGGGCCGTTTTCTGTATGACATAATTTGCATTCTGTGTATATGTAATTCTGTGTGATTTATTTCGTAAATAAATAATTCATCCAAAGTTTGTATTGCTGATTCAACTTGTTAGCCAGGTTTCGTGAAGATAACCAAGACTTTACAACTTTCAGATGAGACTGAAATAAGGTGGCGATTTAATATTGACTGCTATTGATGTAAAATATTACTAGGTCTTTAAGAGTTTATTCAGAAGATAACAGCTCTATAAACACTCTTTCGTGGTGCCCTGACTTTCTAGTTAATTACATTTACATGATTAGCTTAATTACAGAGAAAGGATTTTATAGAATAGCATGTCATATCACTTAATCCGGCATAGCCAAAGACACGACACAGTATTATTGCACACAGTGCGTCCATGCAAATTTTTTCTCCTGAACTTATAGGCTTGTCATAACAAAGGGGTTGAATACTTATTGACTCAAGACATTTCATTTTAAATACATTTGTAAAAAAAATGTAAAACAATTTCACTTTGACATTATTGGGTTTTGTGTGTAGGTCAATGACAAAACAAAATCACAATTTAATGAATTTTAAATTTAGGCTGTAACACAACAAAACGTGGAGCAAGTCAAGGGGTTTGAATCCTTTCTGAAGGCACTGTATCAAACTCAACCATTTATATTTTCCAGTGATGAAGACATGGATGTCTCATAGTATGGTGGGGTATGCAAAATGGGTCAACTTTAAGCACCTCTGTTTTGAAATTCAGGTCCAAAAAGTAACTTTCTGACCACTTCTTCCATGGGCAAACATGTATGGACGGTTTTGTTTAAATCAAAAGGGATGCTGTCAAAAAGTGATTGAATTCATATGGATTTAACCAATAGCCAGTAGTTCTGTTAACGTGTAAATGAAAATATTTTTACCTTAACCTTTGTGCATAGCTGCGGGAAGTAGGGGTGCTGAGGGTTCTGCAGAACCCATTGATAAATCACAATGAAAAAATAAATATAGAAAAAGAATTATAGAAAAAAAAAAGAATAATCACAATTTGGGCACTAGGTCTTTATTACTCCGGTATGGGCGGAGAAAAATATACTTGAGAGCAGAGCGGGGAGAAAAATACCCCTCCCCAGCCCAAAACATATTTAACATGATTATTCTGCCATGCCTTTGTACTACTTGGTGACCCATATCTGATGTCCTTTTCAGGCTGTGGAGGTCCTGAAAGCAGAGAGAATAGGACATGGATACAACACACTGAAGGATCAAGTGTTGTACAAACAGCTCCTGGAGCAGAACATGCATTTTGAGGTAAGAATGTGCGCGTTAATTTTCACCTGTAATGAAAGTTACATTGAGCTTTGTAGACACAGTATATTACATGATGTATCACTCACTATACCTCATAAAACAAGCCAAATACACTGTGTACAAAACATTAGAAACACCTTCCTAATATTGAGTTGCACCCCCTTTTGCCGTCAGAACAGCCTCAATTCATCGGGGCATGGACTCTACAAGGTGTTGAAAGTGTTACGTAGGTATGCTGGCCCATGTTGACTCTGATGCTTCCCACAGTTGTCAAGATGTCCTTTGGGTGGTGGACCATTGTTGATACACACGGGACTCTGTTGAGCGTGACAAACCCAGCAGTGTTGCAGTTCTTGACACTCAAACCGGTGCGCCTGACACTTACTACCATACCCCGTTCAAAGGCACTTAAATCTTTTGTCTTGCCCATTCACCCTCTGAATGGCACACATGCACAATCCATGTCTCAATTTTCTCAAGGCTTAAAATTCCTTCTTTAAACTGTCTCATCTACACTGATTGAAGTGGATTAACAAGTGACATCAATACGGGATCGTAGCTTTCACCTGGATTCACTTGCTCAGTCTGTTATGGAAAGAGCAGTCATGTTCCTAATGTTTTGTACACTCTGTGTATGTCCTACCATGTAGGCCTGTATGGCAGCTAGTGCACAGGGACCTCTGGTGGTCACGGAGAAACATCACACAGACTAGTCTCATCCGCTAGCCGTACATTTGACTACGTCCCGATTCACCACTCCTTATTTTGAAGTGTGCACTTCTACACTTTCTGGCACGGATTTAACAATGGGGGAAACTTACACCAATCGTATTTTTTCATTTTTTTTTTAAACCAATGAGTGGGAATGTGCAAGGGCACACTTCTGGAAAAGGTTGGAGACTATAGGTACATGAAGGAATGCTGTGTGATTTCAGGTGTGTCCCATATCCAGCAAACTGACTGGAGCCTGTCATCCAGACTTCACCGAGCATCCTGTCATCACGTAAACTCTTTCACTCCCTATATTATTTGAATGATACTCCTTTGGATCAAGTTTTCACCAATTCATGAAGATCGCAGTACAGGCTCAGCTTGTTTCATTTTCGATAAGGTTTACTTCATCGCCTCGGAATTGTGTGTGTGTGTGTGTGTGTGTGTGTGTGTGTGTGTGTGTAGATTCCGGAAGGATAAGGCCAACTACTCCCTGAACACAGATGACCCTTTGATTTTCAACTCCACCCTGCACTTAGACTACATCACTGCCAAGGATTACATGGGCTTCACTGAAGAGGAATTCAAGAGACTGGTACAAAGCATATTTTAACTCTTATTCCAATTTGGCATTATGGTTTAATACCGTGAAATACTATCTACCACTGTTGATAATACCATGTATGTAAAATACTGCAGTATATTCACCTTTTGGATGGTTGAATGTTTCTCTCTCACTCACCTTGTTTTCCAGAACATAAACTCGGCTAACTCCAGCTTCTTGCCTGAGCGGGAGAAGAAGGATCTTGTTAACAAGTTGTATGAAGCCTATGGGATGGTGGAGAACACTGTCTTTTTAAATGAAGCGCTGATCAAATCCGCTTAAATGGCAACACAACAAACCAGGAACCAACCACTTTAAACCCTTACTTCCCCACTGGCCACTCTGAAATGTCTATGCTCCTATGTGTACATACATTGAACCAGCAATATGTTATTGTACTGCTGTACATAGCTTAAACGCTCTCATTGCAATTGCAACTGTGGATCCCACTGATAAAGCAGTTGTTTAGCCTACTGTGGAATTGGTGCAGAAATATAAAGATGGTCTTAAATGCTTTATTTCCAGCTGATGGTAAAAAGTACAATCTGTTTGGTCTTGCTCAAAGTGAAACAGCCAGTTATAACATACCTTGTCTCATCAAACAACAAGCACTTTATATGCCTCAGTCAATTCTCAAAGTACTTTTTGCATCCGGTATATATCATTCATTGAATGTAATAGATGTGTACTATCCATTTATGCTTAAAGGTAAGTACTTTTCATCTACTGGTGGTAAAGGAAAGCTATTGTGTACTATATATCAGTTGTGCCTAGGTCAAGTGAGATAGGTCTATAGACCGTTCGAATCACCCTGCCCACAACTTCATTTAAAAAATGTGGGGATGCATCAGGTTTACCAGCTCTATACCAAATTGTTTCTAAACAGTTATTGTTACAGTTCGCTACCTAGTGGTCAACTATATCTACTAAAGTGGTCTTACAGTTTTAAGAATAACTTGTGTAAGATGTTTTTTCTCAGATTTTATAGCATAACACATTTTATATATTTTTGCATTTTACTAATTTGAAGGTAATTCAATGTATTAAACATCTCTTCTGTGGAGGACAATGACGTTAAAATACGAGCAATGTCTGCAATGAAACACTTTTGCATCAAATGGTCTTCTCATTCTTGAAACGTATCAGAATAAAACTACAACATGGACATCACCTCACTATACACAATGTAGTTCAAATGTAAAACCACATTTCATGGCAACCTCCGTATTGAATCTCTTACTGGAAAAGCACACATATGGAGAATCAGCAGGACCCAGGCACTTGGAGAGCTTCCTAATGAGTAACACTTCACTAAAATGTGCTTCTTCTCCTTTATCGAATAAAGACTTACTGTAAATGGAAGTTCAGGTGCTCCTTCCTGTTGGCCAAAATGTAAACATTGGCTTCCTGTGACCATTCCAATGCACACAAAGCTGTTTATGGTCATAATTATAAGTGCAAATATGAAACTTCCACCAGTCATGCGTTTCTTTGAGGGGGCTAACGCCATTGTTTAAAAAAAAACATTGAGTGGAACCCCCTAAATATACACAAAAAAATATAAACGCAACATGTAAAGTGCTGTTCCCATGTTTCATGAGCTGATATAAAACAACCCAGAAATGTTCCATAATTACAAAAATCCCCCCTCATTCTGTGCACAAATGTGTTTACATCCCTCTTGCTGAGCCTTTTTCCTTTGCCAAGATAATCCCTCCACCTGACAGGTGTGGCATATCAAGAAGCTAATTAAACGGCATGCTCATAACACAGGTGCACCTTGTGCTGGGGACAATAAAAGGCCACTCAAATTTAGTTTTCACGTTTTAAGGGAGCGTGCAATTGGAATGCTGACTGCAGGAATGTCCACCAGAGCTGTTGCAAGATAATTGAATTTCCATTTCCCTTCGATAAACTGCCCCGAACGTTGTTTTAGAGAACTTGGCAGTACGTCCAACCAGCCTCACAAAATCAGACAAAGTGTATGGCGTTGTGTGGGCAAGTAGTTTGCTAATGTCAACATTGTGAGCAGAGTGCCCCATGGTGGCGGTGGGGTTATGGGCAGGCATAAGCGACAGACAATGAACACCATTGCATTTTATCAATAGCCATGCACAGAGATACCGTGATGAGATCCTGGGGCCCATTGTTGTACAATTCATTCACTGCCATCACCTCATGTTTAAGCATGATAATGTACTGCCCCATGTCGCAAGGATCTGTACACATTTCCTGGAAACTGAAAATGTCCCAGTTTTTACATGGCCTGCATACTCCCCAGACATTTCACCCATAGGGCATGTTTGGGATGCTGTGGATCGACATTTACGACAGCATGTTCCCTCCAATATCAAGCAACTTTGCACAGCCATTGAAGAGTGGGGCAACATTCCACAGGCCACAATCTACAGCCTGATCAACTCTATGTGAAGGAAATGTGTTGCGCTGCATGAGGAAAATGGTGGTCACACCTGATACTGACTGGTTTTCTGATCCACGCCCCTACCATTAAAAAAAAAAAAAGCTATCTGTCACAAACAAATGCATTTCTGTATTCCCAGTCATGTGACATCCATAGATTAGGGCCTAATTGACTGATTTCCTTACATGAACTGTAACACATTAAAGTCTTCAATTGTTGCGTTTTATATATTTGTTCAGTTATAATTAGCATAATACAAGTCCCCATAAAAATCTATCAATTTAAGAGAGATGTGGAGACCCCTTCAAATTAGTGGATTCGACTATTTCAGCCACACGAGTTGCTGACAGATGTATAAAATCGAGCACACAGCCATGCAATCTCCATGGTCAAACATTGGCAGTAGAATGGCCTTACTGAAGAGCTCAGTGACTTTCAACGTGGCACTGTCATAGGATGCCACCTTTCCATCAAGTCAGTTTGTCAAATTTCTGCCCTGCTAGTGTTGTTGTTGTGAAGTGAATCGTCTAGGAGAACCAACGGTTCAGCCAGAAGTGGTAGGCCACACAAGCTCACAGATCGGAACTGCCGAGTGCTGAAGCACTTAGCATGTAAAAATCATCTGTCCTCAGTTGCAACACTTACTACGGAGTTCCAAACTGCCGCTGGAAGCAATGTCAGCACAATAACTTTTCGTTGGGAGCTCCATGGCCGAGCAGCCGCACCCAAGCCTAAGATCCCCATGCGCAATGCCAAACATCGGCTGCAGTGGTGTAAAGCTTGCCGCCATTGGACTCTGGAGCAGTAGGAAACGCATTCTCGGGAGTGATGAATCACGCTTCACCATTTGTCTGATGGAGGAATCTGGGTTTGGAGGATGCCAGGAGAACGCTACCTGCTCCAATGCATATTGCCAACTGTAAAGTTAGGTGTAGGAGGAATAATGGCCTGGGGCTTTTTCATGGTTCAAGCTAGGCCCCTTAGTTCCCATGAAGGGAAATCTTAACGCTACAGCATTCTGTGGTAAAAGTTTGGGGATGGTAATTTCCTGTTTCAGCATGACAATGCCCCCGTGCACAATGCGAGGTTCTTACAGAAATGGTTTGTCGAGATCGGTGTGGAAGAACTTGACTGGCCTGCAAAGAGGCCTGACCTCAACCCCATCGAACACCTTTGGGATGAATTGGAATGCCGACTGCAAGCCAGGCCTAATCGCCCAACATCAGTGCCCGACCTCACTAATGCTCGTGGCTGAGTGGAAGCAAGTCCTCGCAGCAATTTTCCAACATCTAGTGGAAAGCCTTCCCAGAAGAGTGGAGGCTGTTATAGCAGCAAAGGGGGACCAACTCCATATTAATGCCCATGATTTTGAAATGAGATGTTCGACGAGTAGGTGTCCACATACTTTTGGTCATGTAGTGCATCAGTTTTTTTGCATTGGGTGCGTCTCAATCCACCGCATCTGCCGATGTCACACTTCCGCATCTGCGGTGAAAGGTGACAGAGCTGCAAAACTATTATGACCCCTCTATGGAAAGATGAGACTCATGAACAAGATGGGGTTCTCAGTTTTGCTCTACGACCCCCACAAGAGTCTTGGGACTCGTCTGAGCTGATCTGCCAACTTCTGTCTGTAGGTGAGACTCTCACGAACATGTCGGTTGTTTTGTTCTAGGATGCACACAAGACTTGTCTGAAGGTCCCTCAGTACCAGTTGAAAAAAAATGAATGGAAGTATATATGGAGACAGTTTAGTGCCCAAAATAAGGGGTTAAATACAATGTAAAAAATATATTAAAATGAAAATAGATTTCACCTCTCAGATATAGGATAGGCACTTCAGAACAAACTTCCTTTAGATTTTTTGGGTGGGACTGTTGTTCCTTGTAGTGAATCTGTTATTCAATGAGTTTGTATGGGCTAATAGCAGTAAAGACATTTTTTATTTTTTTGTGTCTTAGAATTCAAAATCAAATCACTAAATGATCCTTGGTATGACCTTAAAACAATTCCATATAGCTTAGTACTTATTACACATTTTATTGCACAAAGAAATTCCTATTACAAAGGTATCAGAGAACCATTTGAAATAAATATGACCTCCATTACAGTACATTGTAATTGCAACTTCATGTGTTATTGTAAAAGAAAGGGTAAACTAAGGAACATTTTTAACTGGGCCACAAACAGCCACAAACGTACACAAAACAAAAGGAGTAACAAATGATTATAGATTCTGTATAGCTCTTCTTCTTGATGGGAGTTCGGTCCAAAGTTCTGTGCTTTCTCATAGTGATATGAGAACATTTCCTTTACCACTGTATTCCAGCAGCAACTATAGGCCAGGATCAGATGTAGTCCTACTTGTCAACTGTCAAGTTCTATCAACTCCATTTCCCACAATGCCAATTGATAAAGGAGAAGAAGTATCATGCAACTGGACCAGCAAAGCTCCATCAGAGCTACACAGTGAGAGATTATGTCATCACTGTTGAGAAGTAGGATTCAGGCAGGCAGGACAACCAGTAGATCCCCTCTCTCCGTGTCTCCTGCTGTCCTTTCCTGTCTGTGTCCCTCTCCTCTCCTGTGAGGTGGTTTACGATGGGCCCTTGCCTCCCTGGGCCTCTTGGCTGGTTGACCCTTCACCCTCAGGAGCTGGTGATGCACCAGTCTCTCCTTCTGAAAGACAGAGGAAACATGGTCCATTAAAAACACAGCAACCACAAAGGATCTTTTTCCACAAACTGTTTCATACAGCGCAAGTGAACAGCAAACCTGGTTTCAAAGAACAAATAAAGCAACACCTCACGGCATAATGCCTCTCCATGTGACCTAATTTGTATGTACTGTGCACAGTCTACAGACGTGTATGTGTAACCGATAGATGCCCGCACACATTATTATGCTTTAGTCGTATTGTTGTAAATAAGGTATCGTTTTTTTTATTCGTAATAAATTAGCAAAAAGTTCGAAACTATTTTTGTCATTATGGGGTATTGCTATTTTAGAATAAGGCTGTAATGTAACAAAATGAGGAAAAAGGGAAGAGGTCTGAATACTTTCCGAATGCACTGTATAAGTCTAATATCTATGTTCATGTTTTATAGGTATGTCAATTGTAAAGTATTTTTGTCTAATGTATGTTTCATTATATGTTGGACCCCAGGAAGACTAGCTGTCGCCATTGGCGTCGGCTAATGGGGATCCTAATAAAATCATAAACCATGAAGACACCTCCTGGTTATATAGCATATATGCTCACCTGCAGCCTTCAGGTCCATCCCTTCCATGTCTTTGGTTAATTCACTGGTGCTGGCTGCTGCCCCCTGTCCCTGGATGTCAGGTACTGCGTTCCTGCGGCCTGTACGATCACAATTGATGAAGTCAGAGTACGACGTTGTTGTCTCCACATCCATCATCTGTCCATGACCAGAAACCGCATTACACCTGCAGAGAGAGGGATGGGGAAAGTGGGAAAGAGAGAGAGAACACAGATGATGCAAAGGAAATCAATACACAAAGTCCTACCACCGTGCCAAACAAAACCAAGCTGTATGGAGCTGGCCTGGTTATGCATCCACCATAGCAGCTGGAACTGTGTAAAAACGGGAAATAAATATCTGAGGCACCACAGTTTGGTTCGGGTTGACACACTAGTCTGAGGGGTATGACTCTGTCAATGTTGAGCCATACAGGTCTGTGCCATTCTGTAGCAACAGTGAAGGAGTTCATTATTGCCATTTGTATTTCTGCACAGGGGCTAATGGAGCTAGTGTCAGTGTTAATTCACCAACCTAATTACAAAAAGAAAAAAACAGGAGCGTTGATCTGGGACGCAAACCTTCACTCACTTCGGCCGTCTAAAAACTACTCACACAAACAATGCAAGCTTGCAGGAAGTCCTTCTTTATAGGAAATAAGGAGCTTTTATTGAAGTAAAAACACAAGAAGTGATCAATATGATCCAAAGTGTCTGACTGTGCTTATAAAGCCATTGAAAAGGGCGGAGGTCGGCCGGGGGAGAGAAAAAAAGAAAATAATGAGTTCAAGTAAAGAGCGTATTGAGCTCAGCTCACATTAGCTATGGATTCCTCCCTGCTTTTTCTTAGCCCATATTAAAATTGGGTCATGGATCCTGCCAGGGACTACAACACTATACAACTGGTGGTTCCTAGGAGAAAAGGAGGGTGGAGGAGAAAAGAAGCTGCTCCAGAAAGAAAAGACAATCTCCTACTTTTTAAAGTAGGGCCTTCCTCTGGAAAAGAGATGGAGACTGAATCTATTAGCTGGTTAAACCAGACTGAATTCTGCACTCACCATTGTTTGAAACAACTGTGACATGTAGCAAAATCTTTTGGATGCCAAGCTATGAATTTGTTGGCCTGGTGTGTCGGACAATTACAGGCAGCTGGACGAGTGGACCTATCCTACTCCCACACTTCCCTCCTCCAACCACCATTAAGAATCAGCCATGGTTGGCCTATAGTCAAGAGCCTCGTCGTGGCACGGCCAACAGCATTACAGAGTTGATAAAACATCTGAATGTCAATCTCGAGCATAACAAAGTTCTTCATAGTTTGATAGTCAAGGTCACGTCGCCACAAAAAACACCGTGTCAACAGATTCAACAAAACACTGAACCATGAAGAATTTCTGGAGAAAAACTAAGTTGGCAGCAACAGCCTTCTCTCCTTCTCTCATTTTAGCAGTGACACGGTAACCCTGGGTCGGGTGGTTGTCAAACACTTCACTCACATTCCTTCAGTATCACTCAGAGGAACTCATCATTCAGAATGGCTTCCTCTCTACAGATATTATAAATATTACAAGTGCCTAGTGTCAGTCGGTATGGAGCAAGGGCAGCTGTGTCTGTTGAAAAATGCTTGAAAAATGAGGAATGAGCTGCAGGGGAGAGAGAGAGAGAGAGCCGCATAGAATTAGATTACTAGAACAGACATTTCCATTCAAGTTAACACTCCGTGATGGGTGGACCGGTGACCTTATTAGTCAAATTGTCATGCTCTGAAAGGTTTTATCCGTCCTCCCCTTCAGGAGAGGACAGCACCCCGGGAAATGTCACTGAGCATAGGGCTTCCCTGGGCTGATCCAGAGCATTCATCATCCACCCATCAGCTAGTACCATGACCATGCTTCTCACAAAAACATCCACCCAAAAATAAAAAATAAATACCTCCTCTAATCGATTTTCTCTGCAGACAGAAATTGTGTTTCAAATGTACCTTAGATCAACATTAGAAAACTTGCTAATGCAGCACTTTTTTCGGTGAAAGATGTTCAGTTGTTAGTCTGCCTCGCGACAGCGTTTGGGACCTTATCTAATTGCCATTTTTGTGGTCTAATGAGGACTTACCCACACATGCTGCTTTTCAGCCCCCCCCCCCCCCCCCACCCCACACACACACACACACACACACAATCATTAACAAGCTGGTTTCCATGGAGGGATGTTCTGCCCTTTAGCACGTTTACTCTGCTCTGTGGAGGCTTAAGAACGCTGCAGCATTGTATTGAAACTTCTTCGTGTGTTTGTGCATTATCTACAGTATACATAGACGTGTTATTATAATGTATGGCACTGTCTGCTTGAGGCAAGCAGTTTGTTACTGTAACCAAGTTCTACCTCAGTTCGCCACTTCACTTTTACTGTAGTCTATGGTTAAACAGTTTGCTTTCCCAGTGCCACAGTTTAAAAGTCACAATGGTAACTGGATCTATTAGCCTAAAGGGCTCTCTTTATGTCCTGAAAAGGGTAGAGCAGGGGAGGAGAGGAAACTGTACCCAGTCGCATCTTTTAACACTACCAGAGGTCAAATGTGTGCTTTCAGCCCAGACAAAAACACCTTAACTCTCTACGGGAAATCACTACTGTAGAGTGCATTACAGTCAGTGTGATCTGTTAGTTTAGCTCAGTGCTCGCTCTACTGCAAGACACTAATGTGTGTTTACAATGTTCTGTGAATCTCTGAACAAGCTTTGATTCTCGGAACAAGAGGCTGAGCTTTCATTGGCTCCATTTACAATACATCACTAGTTGAATTTGTGAGAGAGAGCAACCTGGAATCAGGGGTAGATGTAACATAGTAAAACGTAAATCCGAGAGACTAATTAGTATATGTTACGTTTTGCGTGGCCTATATTAATTTGTGGATGTCCATTTCGTATGGTATATGTTACAAATTGCAATTCGTACAATATGTTTTACGAACTGCAATTTGTACAATATGTTACAAAACTTGATATGTTACGAATTCCAATTTGTTGTGGCTAATGTTAGCTAGGTAGCTAAAGCTGTTAGCTAGGTGGCTAACATTAGCTGGGTTAGGGGTTAAGATTAGGAGTTAGGTAAAAGGGTTAAGATTACGGGAAGAGTTAGCTAACATGCTAAGTAGTGGCGACGTAACTAAAAAGTAAGATGAAGTTGTTGCAAAGTTGCTAATTAGACAAAATGCTAAAGTTGTTCGTGATGAGATTTGAACACGCAACTTTTGGGTTGCTAGATGTTGGCGTTATACGGCCGACCAACCGTACTTTCGTTTTGGCCTTAAGTAACCTTCTGTCTTATGCAACCAGGTAGCCTAGTGGTTAGAGCTTTGGGCCAGTAACCGAAAGGTTGCTGGATCGAATCCCCGAGCTGACAAGGCCAAAATGTGTTGTTTTGCCCCTGAGCAAGGCAGTTAACCCACTGTTCCCGGGCGCCGTGGATGTCGACCAAGGCAGCCCCCTGCACCTCTCTGAGTCAGAGGGGTTCGGTTAAACGCAAGACACATTTCAGTTGTACAACTGACTAGGTATTCCCCTTTCCCTTACCAAACGTAACACAGTTGAGTGTCCTGGGTTTACGTTTACTATGCTACGTCTTTGAAACCAGGCTGGAGCGAGAGAAGGGTCTTGATTGAATAAAGGGCTTTGTTTACAGTATATGAACATCACCGACAAGACAACATGATGTAATAGGACCACCACCACACACACGCATGCACCAATAATCAACAAATTAAATGAAATTGTATTGGTCACATACACATATTTAGCAGATGTTATTGTAGCCTGTGAGATCAGCCAGGGAACAGAATGAATATGAGTCAGCAGAATGACCATAGTGCTTTCACTGGCCATTAGGGAGAGATGCTGGTCCAAATCACACCGGAGCCTTTTAAGCCTGATCACTGTAATAAACTACATTATCTGCAATAACCTGCACAAAGAAAAGCCGCCTTGCTGTCTTCTAAACCCATTAGGGCAGTCTCCTTCCCAATTTGAAGTCTGTCAACTATTTCACTGCATTTATTGATGGAGGGGAGAAGGCCTAGGCTACACATGACTTAATCCAACTCCCTCATAGCAACAAGCTAATCTTCTGTGACTATTCTTATCTCCTGCCTGGTTGCTTTGGGGATCTGTTCATTATATTTAAGCTACAGTAATGGAGAAAACAAATGTAGGGTGTAATTATTATAGGCTAAACATGTTAGCTAGACAATAAGAATGATCAAAACAAGAGCTCTTCCCTTTTAAATAGCAGAACAAAGGGTATGCGTTTCCTGATATAGGGATGCAAAACAACAAACAGGGAGAAACCCTAGGAAACCATGCCCAACCAGCTGAGTAGGACACTCAACTTCCCTAATATTCCTGTTAAAACAGGAATGCCAAGTCCAGCCAAACACCAAAAAGCCTTTATAATCAAACCATATGCCACATTCATTCAGAATTTTCAGAAAGAAAAAAAGATAGTAAAGTTCTACAATTTACCAAAAATAAATCGGAAGAAGAGTGTAAACAAACTCCAAGTTTTACAACTCCAAACTCAGTGTGTGTAAAGCAGAAAGCAGTACATCGATGCTTTCTCTTGGAAAGAAAGCTAAGTGTGGCTCAGCTATGGCACAGTGCCGCCACTCCTTCCCCTCCTCGAAGCCAGGGCTTCACCGGGACACTGGGAGAGTCTGGGTGCTGGCCGTTCCCATGCCGTCAGCAGCTACTGCCTGCCTGTGTGGACTACCAGCCCATTCCACAACACTGAGGAGTTGTATTTCCTCTAGCAACAGGGTTAGCATTGTTGTTCTACACAGCGCTTCCGTTTCTTTCATAAATAAAATCAATAAAAAAGAGAGTGTATTGAAAACTGGTGGCGAGTATGTGCTCTGTATATCCTTCCTCTTTTTATGAGGCCGCCGGACTTTGGTGCGAATACTTAATTTCCCCTGGTAGTAGTGAGAAGTCTAAAAGTTAAATCAGAAAGATAGCCTGGTGTGAGTTGAGGGAGAACTTGCAGCAGTTTGCATTTGTGAATTAACAAATTCCCTGACTGACTGAGAGGGAGGCTTAGGCTCTAACATCTTTGCCAAGTTTAATTTAGAAGAGTAACTAAGGGTTTTTTTAGAACCTCTCAACTGCAGTTGCCCTCATTGCTCCCTGTGGCTCACTATGTAAATCTCTATGTAAATCTCTATGTAAATCTAGCCAAATCGTTCCCATAGCTACAGACCTAGCCTATCATTAAGGGATAACACACTACTTAATGCAATCTGTTTCCTCCCTCTTTTAATGCTGTAGAAACAATGTTGATTGGCAATATCCAATTGACATTTCTTGAACGATCATTTGGATCATTGTGTGTTGGTAATAATCAGTGGGGTGAGCTGAGCAGTGCTCTGAGGGAGTAACAGGGAGGGGGTGTGAAGTCCTAGCGGGCAGCCTGGTTCTTGTTCAGCAGCGCACGCTGTAGCAAAACATTTTGCAACAGTAAACAAAATCTTTGTTCTTATTTGACAAGTTCAGCTGGTAATTTACTGTTTCAAAAGGGACTCTACTGAACACCACAACCATTCTGCTTTAGGACCTTCAGCTGGAGGATGACATCACTGGGGCTTCACCCGTCGTCCCTCACATGACTCACCACATCTCAGGAAGTCCTTCATAACTTCCACATATTCTCAAGGTGCCTAATCAACTAACACAGCTTCCCTGAAAAACTTGCTGCTCCCAGGCCCACTGAATAAAATCAACATCATCTACTGTAACACACCAATGGCAGGCCTTACATCCACTCGCGTTACAGAATTATGACTACCCGGAAACTCATACATTAATTAACATCTAAAACAGCCTTTTCAATCTTTTAAAATCCTAGTAGGCCAAAGATCCTGAGGACGTCAAATTTTACCCCACACATAATGTGGAAAGAACTACCACGAAGTTTAATATTAATCTTGCTTCATAGGTTCTTCAAGGCATATCAGAATCCTCCTTGATGCCCAAAACCAGAAGGCAAAGTTAAGGTCATGAACAAGAATAAAATAGTCTCACAACACTGGTAGAATACATTCTTTACAGTAGGCCATTCTGTTCTCTATGTTGGCCTAGTTCAGTGTGTTACAGGCTACCTAAAGCTAGGTCAATATCAGTGCCTGTGGACCACAGGCTTAACGCATTCTAACAATGTAGGGCCCGTGGAGATACATAATGGTTTTCTCCTCACAATGCCACCACACCACATGACCACAATGGAATAAAGTGACTTCCATCTTGAGGGCAAAGCAGCACAAAAGCAGAAAGTGTATAGTACCTCTGGTGAATGAATGTCGCCCATGAGTGGAAATAGAGAGGAGAAAGGAACTGTACAATTAAATAAGCTTTTCTATTCTCTTCTCCAGAATACATTAGAGGGATACGTGTGTAGATTACCCTATAACCCTGCTCCACCCTGTCAGCCAGACATGTCAGATCAGTGAGCAATAGTAATGGCGTATTTTTGTAGGCACTAACCGAGGCTAACTCCACCCTGGCTCAGTGTCCAAAGCCTATGGGGAAATTAATGGGGTTTTTGGATAAATGACTAAAATAAAGCCTGTGGTAAACACAGGCTTAGGAGATCTTATAATTTTGTTCTATAAAATAATCTTCATCGGCTAACATCAATGTGTACATTTTGAAGCATTTATGTAATCAAAACAATGAAAACGCTAACGATGTGCTAACATTTAAAAAATAAAACTATAATTCTGGTTGCATGCCTTTCATGTCTAGCTAACAGGCTTCGCTTGCCTTATCAGACGGACCCAATGTCTCCTCTGGATAACATCGTTCAGGAAGCGATAAAACAAGCACCTTCCTGCTGAAGAGATATGGTTGCAGCCTGGAGTAAAACAACATAACATCCTTGCGTTTTCGTTCAAGCTGGTAAGCAGAAAGCTAACTAAGCTAACTAGCTTTTTGGCAGACTAGTGTAGCGTAGACTAGTTTGTGTGCTCCGCGTAGTAACGGGAAAAATTATGCGACTAATGTAGTTCCATATCTCTGGCCGTTAGCGACTCATTAGTAAATAACTAAGGCACATAAAGGCTTCATAATTCATAAAAAGTTAACTGACTGATATCTCATAGAACAAAACATACAAGATCTTCTAAGCCTGTGTTAACCTCAGACCTTATTTTCGGCGTATATCCCAAAACACTATTCTTTTCCCCATAGGAATAGCCAACGAACCAGAGGTAGAAAACGCTAACTAACTTATTTCCGTTTTTTTTAGGACTACAAGCTGGCGAGCTCTATAACTGTACTGTAGCAACTTGGCCTGCCAGACCTATACAGCAAGGGGCTTCCCCAGTCCGTGTGTGAGTGTGGAGGACAGCCACAAATCACAGCTGAGGCTGAGTCAGAAGCAGGTGTTAACAGCTTTAGAAGAAAACTGCTGATGCTAACACTCCAAAGAACTCACTCATCTCTGGACGTCATAGAAAAGCCGCATACATATTGGAACTGGTCTCCCCCCCCCCATGCTGCTAAATCACCATCGATTTACCATCGTAAATCAAAAAGTTTAATGAGGATTAAAAAAAAAAAAGTATGTACTTTTGAGAAAGACTGGGAGGATAAGCAAAGGCACAAACACTTACATTCTTCTCTTTTCTGGTGCAGAATGAGTTTATAGGAAAAAGCTAACGAGCCAAAACACCCATATGGTGAGGCACAGGGGTGCTTCTGGAATGGCAATCTATTCCACATACGGCTCTGGTCAAAAGTAGTGCACTATATCGGAAATAGGGTGCCATTTTGGAAGCGGTCAGAAACTCACTGGAGAAGATAATGTTCCTGATATTAAATAGAAAAAAGCTCTGAAGTTCTGAAGAAATGTTCCTAAAACAACAGTGACTAAAACAACCGTGACAGAAAGTACAATTTGTGCTGCTTTTCTTTAGAGTAAATGTCATCGTGCTATCTTTCTAAGCCAGCTAAACAAACACAGATCTGATTCCACCAAATGTAATGTGATATGGCCTACCTAACAATGCTGAACATGTGCAAGAGTAAAGTTGAGTATGACATGTTTTTTCCAAACATTTACCAATAATCCCCGTTTGTTACTTTAAGCTGAATGCACATGTATAGGTGTCAAGCAGGGCCCGGGTTTCCCCGATAACTTACGAGTGTTTTAATGATGCATCTTCCCTTCAACAGCAGAAACCACTTTGTTACCAATTATTTTGTCACTAGTCTTGCTCAACTAAAAATGTCTCATCTCAACTTTTTAAGTCACTCAAACAAAACGATTGAGGTACATTTATCTAATATTTTGTCATAGTTGGATATATATAATCTAATAAATTAGCTCCATAAACGTTTTTTTTTAAATATAGACCAGTATGGGAGCCTAAAGATAAATAATCCACATGGTCAGAGAAAAAAATGTAATCTATATATATATAAAAAAATTGTTCAGTGGGGCAAAATGCCCCCAGGGCAATCAACACAAGTCAAATGGTACCTATATTAGCATTTTCCAAATCATGTCCAAATGATCTAGTAACACAATCAACTGAGATATTTTAGGATGATTTGGACAAAAAAAATGTCAAACTATTAATAGTGACATGTGCAATGTCTTTTTGTTCAGATATTTGATTTATTTAATTAAAATAAGACACCTAGACTTCAGATTTTTAAGAGTCAATTACTCAAAAAAGCCCAAATAAAATGTATAAAATTGATTTTAACACACTAATCTTTAGGGGGCATTTCGCCCCATAGACGGGGGTGTTTTGCCCTTATAGTGGCGCAAAATCTGTTTTTATTGAACCACAACATAAAATTGCCGCCTTATTTCCCTTCAAAATGTGTCTTAACAAACATAGCTTTTTTTCAGTCAGAAAACAGACATTTCCCTTAAGGGGGACAGTTTCCCCCAAGTTACCCTACTGATAGGACAGAAACAAAAAGGGAGTGCTGCTCTCGGATCAGCTTTCTCTATTCAAACCTTACCTTAACATTATAATTATTTCACAATACTAATGACGGATCAGCTCCTAGAGATATTGCCACCATCGGTTGCAAATATTGAGGTGGCTTATTCTAATGCTTACTCAATAAAAATGCACAAAATCACCGATTTGGCACATCATTGCACATGTTAGGCTGCACACATCATGAAAAATATAGAGACAAATTACAGACAGTAGCCTACAAGTAGCAAAATAGTGATTGAAATATATTTCATGTTCAATATGATTGAAAAAGGCCAATAGTCTGTTTATATTTTAATGCAGTCATATCGGTTTTCATTTGAAGCTTCTCTTTAAATGTCGCTTGTTTGTATCAATTGCAAAGACATTGGCAACTTTGTGTTTGTAGTCAACTTCGTTCTAAAAGTTATCAGCCGTCACAGAGAGAAGGCTAAACCATGTGATTCTATGTTTTGCAGAGATCTTCTGTGTATGAAGTGACGCGGGAGGGCAAATATGCATCTAATGACGCACAGCTGTTCTACGAGTGGCCTGAGGCAGGCGTAAGATTACGAGCATTTCAAGTGAAACGATAAAGGGAAATTTAAAAAAAATTGTCAACTTCATATTCATAATTTCCAGCACTAGCCGAATATCAACATACTGTATGTGAAAATGGCACATCTATGTTTTGTACTGCAATTAGTATGCAATTACCTGGCGATGCCTACTCATAATTGGTTAAAATTACAGGATGCACACCGATGTCATTGGAAACACTTATCGTCTATATTTTTTACTACAAAACATAGGAACACTCCATTTTCACATATGTTGATGTCGGGGTGATGCTGGAGATGATGAATATGAAGTTGAAACCTTTTGACATTTCCCTTTAATAACGATTATTTTGGGAAACAGCTCTGAGATTTAATGATGCTCCTACGAAAGGTTCTAACGGTCAACTTACATGTTGACCACACCACTCGCGTCGCAAAATAAAATGTACACATACATATTATTTAATCATTGCACCCACAATGCTCGCGAGCATCTGCGTGGCCAGGCACTAAAATAGAATTTGCTTCTATTTGTGATGCTCAACGCGCTGCAAGTCCGGCCTCTCCCATTTCGTTGGTTTTTAGGAGCATATACCCACGTGGGTAATTGAAAGATGAACTGAGGTTCACGAGTGGCACAGCGGTCTTAGGCACTGCATCTTAGTGCTAGAGACGTCACTAGAGACACCCTGGTTTGAATCCAGGCTGTATCATAACCGGCCGTAATTGGGAGTCCAATAGGGCGGTGCACAATTGGCCCAGCGTCGTCCGGGTTTGGCCGGTGTAGGCCATCATTGTAAATAAAAAATTCTTCTTAACTGACTTGCCTAGTTAAATAAAGGTTAAAAAAAAAAACTGAGGTCCACACTCCAGTCGGTTGTGGTAATGCACCGAAAGTTGGTTGCCAACCGCCATATAAAGTCCAAAATAAGAAGAAGCCCGAAGGAAGGAAGGAGAGATGACTGGAGACTAATTTGGTTTGCCGTTTTATCTGTGGATTAATTGTCGGAGTAGAGGACCTTGTGCATTTCAGGTAAAATAACAACCCAATGTTTATATCCCAGGACAAATGAGCTAGCAACAGCTAGCTATCTAAATTGCCATACATGCTTAATGCTTTTCGACCTGTCCCCAAATTAATATAATTGGTTCAGAGTTTGTTTTGATACTTCAACCTGTGTGTCCTGGTCGCGTCTGCTGTGGGTGGACAAAATCAAATTGCGAGCGATGGCGCACACGGTCTGGTCAGCATGTTAGCCTTAAGATGTTTTTGGGAAGCCGAGCACAGGCCACATTGCAAAGACGAGACAAGCAGATAACTCTGAGAAGGAGAGTCAATAGAGTGGGAATATTTAGAAGTCTCTTTAGCTCTGTTCACTATCACGGTGATAGAAAGGGATCATGGTGACAGACTAAGTATATTTCTGCTCCCATATTTAACATACTACTCTGCTAGAGTTGTTTATGGACTGGCTTCTCCAAACCACACAGTCAGACTTAAAAGTAAAAAGAGGATGGGACTGAACAGGACCACCATGCTTTACGTCTTAGAATAAACAGGGGAGGGAAGAGAGGAGAGGAAAGAATGCATGTTTATTATTGTGGTTGTGGCCAAATAAGGCAATCTGTTATTGGATCATACTGGAAAACACCCTGTTATGCATGTATGTGTTTAGCGACTGAACTGGTATCTACACAAAACAACTAGTAGGGTACAGCTTTTATCAACACCTGTTACAGTAAATGTCCTCCCCAACCAAACTGAACACATCTCAATCCCTTACCAGGGCTAAAACATATCCACAGCTGCATCAGGTCTCACAGCTTCAGCCTTGTCCTCTCCCACAAATCTACCAGGATGTGGATGTCCAGTGATTCGATTTGCTTTGTACAGAATGAGGAGGGTGGAAGTGAAGGCACAACATTCCCCCGTAAGCAGCAAGCTTTTAAACAGCAAACTTGGGTAATCATTATGGATTGTTATAAGTAATCAAACCAGCTCTTCACTATAATAACTACATGAAGATTATTGAGAAATGTCATCTTAGCTGCTAGTTATTTACCCAGGTTACCCAGTCATGTTAATGAGTTTTTAAAGTCAATCATTAACGTTATTCTAAGAGGGCCTCAATCATACCCGCTTAGCACTAACTAACCCTTTACATGTTCTTAATGACTAAGCCTACGTAGTTATTTTGCTAAACCAATTAACATCTCGACTTCCTGAACAAGTTTGAAAACACAAAGTGATGTATAATATGAAAATCATGACTCCACTTAACTAAAGTAATGCCACGATTAAGTTAGAGACTTAAGAAGCAGCACACAAGCACATTCGGACAAATCTTAAGTCTGGTCTACAGATGAGGTGTGTGTGTGTGTGTGTGTGTGTGTGTGTGTGTGTGTGTGTGTGTGTGTGTGCGCGCGCGCGCATGTATCTATGATGTCTTTGTGCAGTAAGCGCCATTTATCTTCCTGCCAGTCATTTGGTCATGAGAAAGTGAAGGAGCTATAAACAGACACACAACCAAATGTCCTCCAGCCTGGTCTAACTACAGAGCGCATGCTCTTCAAGTACATCAAACTTTCAGAGGGGGCTCACTAGTAATTTTGAAGGTAAAATAAATTATGAGCACCACCAACACAGTGAATGGGAAAATGGATTCAAAGAGAACTCTGCTGGTGATTTGCTGAATGCGCACTCCTAAAAGGAGGGCTGTGATTGGTTAATGACATACACTACTGGTCAAAAGTTTTAGAACACCTACTCATTCAAGGGTTCAAAAGGTGTCGTCAAGGCAAAGGGTGGCTATTTGAAGAATCTCAAATATAAAATATATTTTGATTTGTTTAACACTTTTTTGGTTACTACATGATTCCATATGTGTTATTTCATAGTTTTGATGTCTTGACTATTAATCTACAATGTAGAAAATAGTAAAAATAAAGAAAAACCCTTGAATGAGTAGGTGTTCTAAAACTTTTGACCGGTGGTGTACGACAGATTTTATTCATAGAAATTGACATAGAATATCTTTCATAGTACCTGAGAGCCCACTATGGAAATGTAACACGTCTGAAGAGTACAGAGAGTATATGAATGTTTAATATGAATGTTTAATGTTGAAAAAAATGTATGTGAAAATTGTTATTTAAGAATTTCAACATACTCCATATTTGAGAGCACACTATAAGGAGTATAATGACATCAAGATGTCTGTATCATGTAGAGTTCACGGATCATAGGGTCTTGCATGTATAGCTCTAAAAAGGGTCTAAAATGGCCACTTATCATCATGATTTTCTCAAACACTGTGATACAAATGTAAAAAGTATGTAAAACATCCTTCCTCCCAATGAGGTTTCTTTGTGAGAATTGCCAGAACAACCCGAGATACCAAAAATATTTTCAGCCTATCCTGGCGTGGGATCGCCCACGTAACCAGATTTACACCAGAGACCAAAATAATGTACTTCCTGAGGGAAGAAAGTGATGGCCACCACACCCAAAACGATAAACAACCATACACAACAACCAACCTACATCGCTAACCCAACACACACACACACAGTACTTTACACTCGCCCAGAGTAGGCCTACTCTACATGGGATTCAATCTGAATTTTTCCTGGCTAATAATGTTATTGTTACCTTGGCAGCTATCAACATACACACAGATATGACATCCATTAGCTGAAGTGGGAGTTGTAAAAGAAAGAATAGAGTGGTTCTGCTGGTGCTACTGCAGATGCACAGTACAGGCTTACAGTACATTAGAGGTCTTAGAGGTGTGTGCAGGCTTTTGTCCAAGTTCATATCATCTGATTCAGCTAATGGTCTTGTTTATCAAGTGATTGTGCTGCTGGCCTTGGAACAAAAACCCTGCAAATAGACATTGCATCCCTACAGGACCAAGAGGGAACATTGACCAAAGCAAGAGGGCTATATTTTTCTACCAGAAACATGCCGATGGTGTATTCACTAGAAACCAAATGACAAATGAACTTGTCCACTAAGAAATTATTGTTTTTGGTTACAGTTCGCACTAATTAACACACCCCGGGTCCACTGGGGCCCCCCTTCATCTACTACTGGGTGAATAGGCAACGTCTCCATTTACACCAACACACCCAAATGATAATCATGTATTCATACAGATAACCAGATACAGCAGTACCTGGTCACAAGAAATCCCTCTGTCAAGGCAAATTGTAAACTGCGCATGCAAATGTGATGATCATGATCTTAAGAGTGGGTATTTGTTTAGAAAGGAACCAAGAACTTTTTCCAACATTCACTCAATGCAGGACAAGCCATTCTGTCAGAACGTGTTATTGGACAGCTAGATATACCTACTTACATTTTGGAAGCTAATAGATGGCACTTATTATTTGACCCTGCTGGCCATGTATGAAAGTTTGAACATCTTGAAGAACAATCTGGCCGTAATGCCCAAGTACTAAATCCCCACCCACACTGCCACCCCTCAGAGCCTGGTTCCTCTAGGTTTCTTCCTAGGTTCCTTTACCGTAACCATTTAAAATGTCAACTTCAATTGGGTCCCAGGAATCCCGGAAAGCAATTACCTTTATTTTGTACGCTATTTTGTGATTCTCACCAAATATGTTGTAGTCTACTCACACTATTCAAACCCCACAATCGAATAAACAGTTTATGAAGCTCGCTTAGCATATAGAACACATATTGCAAACTAATAATCTGAATGTATTAATCAAAACGCTACATATATTTAGGAATTTTTGTGCATCCTTGACAGTCGTTAACCAATATCCCAAAACAGCACACGTTTTTTCGGAGTTCCTTTGGAATGTTCACACTGCACACAAAACGACTCGAACTGCACTGACTTCAAACAAATTGGCTGAAAGGGGCCAAGTGTGAAAACGCCCATTCTTTTGAAATTGTCATTGTACAGGATCAGTTTATTGGTGCTGAAAGCTGAACTTACTTATGTGTTTACCTGATTATGGTGCGCAATACGTAAAACTGAATCGAATGTTGAAATATTGGACTAGTACATACATAAATCGGCCAGAATACTGAGAGAATAATAAGCAATCTATTTCACCGGACGATACAGTATTTTCGGGTCAGAGAATATAGCCGCTATAGATAGGAACTCCAATGAGCAAAGAATCAAATAAAACGTCCCTCAAGTCCCAAAATGTTGGCCACTTTGACGAACACACCGCCTGCATCGACATAAGAATTGTAGGCTAATTGCTCTTAGTCTAAAAGCACATCGGCCGAGGTCGTGCCGCTACAATCATTTTCACAACAATGTGTTATACTGTAACCAAAATACACATTACTAACCTTGATTCGCAAGCCTTTCTTATCTACTTGTTACAATCGGATCAAACACCAATTAAGTTTCCGGGCTCATCTGCAACACGTTGTGTAAATCTTGTAAGGATGTTGGTCTGGATTAGTGATAAAAAAAAAAGTATCCGAAAGCGGGATGTTTCTCTGGGAACCTCGGGGAAACAATGAGGGAAGGGTACTTCTCAAACAGCTGTTTCCAAAATGGAGTTAGCCACCCCACAGCCAATCAAACACCGTCTTGTGTTTCAGGCTTATTATTGTATTGTGTTCTGTTCTGGGCCCGGTTTTCCTATATCGATGGAATTTAGGCTTTTAATGATCTTTCCTACAACGACCGAAAGATGTAAGCAGAGAAAACGGTCGTTGTTGTACCATGTGTCAATACTGATACGTTCGAAATAAAGGGAGTGCTGCTCTCAGATTCAAGTCTTTCCTTAACATATAAAACGTATAGAATTGATTTTAACACACGAATCTTAAGGGGGCATTTTGCCCCATAGACAGGGGCGTTGTGCCCTTATAGTGGCGCAAAATTTCTGTTTTTATTGAATAACAACATAAATTGTCCACTTTTTTCCCTTCAAAATGTTGTTGCCTAAGCATAGCCAGTATGCACATATCTAAATCTTACCAAAAGTAGCTTTTTGTGATAGCCTCCTTTTTTTCCCAATTTTTGCCTAAATGACATATCCAAATCTAACTGCCTGTAGCTCAGGCCCTGAAGCAAGGATATGCATATCCTTGGTACCATTTGAAAGGAAACACTTTGAAGTTTGTGGAAATGTGAATTGAATGTATGAGAATATAACACAATATATCTGGTAGAAGAAAATACAAAGAAAAAACCAACCAGTGTTTTTTTACCACCATCTTTGAAATGCAAGAGAAAGGTCACAGTAATAGCCATCACTCTGGTTGTAATTCCGATAGTGTCCACAAGATGGCAGCAGTGTATGTGCAACGTTTCAAATTGATAACTTGAAGTGTGACTGAACGTCAAGACTGTTAGTGTGAAGTCCCCAGGTACATTTGGACAAATCGTGAAGGAGACATTCACATTAATATTCAATTTTTCTGCAAGAATATCATCAAATCTGTTTACTTGGACTTTGATTTAGCTTTCCAAGTATTAGTATTTGCAAAACAACCAGTTTTCATAACTCTGAAAATCCTTCTAATTGTTATCCAAAATGAAAAGGCATGCTGTTGTACAATGTTAGTAGCTACATTTTACGACATATACATGGTTTCCAGATACTACCGTAAAGCCCAGCTCATTGACTATCTAGCTAGCTTTGCTTGGCCCCGATTGGTGCTTATTTGACAAAGATACAGTCGTTCAAGTGATGGCCGCCCGCGTCATCGGCGTGCCATGAAGGCGTCGCTCTCTGACAAAATATGGTGTCCTATAGGATATACTACACCCCTAATGAAATAGTGAAGTCTTGTTACCTTCTAGGATCTCTGAGGAATAGATGTGAATGTGATTTTACTCATTAAAACAATGTTTAGGGTGAGATTTTCAGATTCCTTTAATTGAAAATTGAATGAGTAGAAATACAAAATCGATTGTGCATGCTATATGGACCTTTTTAGGATATGAAAAAGGATTTTATCTAACAAAATGACACTTCACGTTATCTCTGGGACCCTTTGGATGATAGATCAGAGCAAGATTTCAGAATGTAAGTACACATTTCACCTTCAGAGGTGAATTTATCAAACCTATCGCTGTGAAAAAACTGTTTTGTTGTTAGGAGCTCTCCTCAAACAATAGCATGCCATTTTTTTCGCAGTAATAGCTACTGTAAATTAGATAGTGCAGTTACATTAACAAGAATTTAAGCTTTCAGCTTACTGAAATGTGTTGTTTCTCTAAATTCTGTGACCTTGACATAACGCACTGCATGATTTACAAGGGGAACAGTTTCCCCCAAGTTACCCTACTGATATGATCGAAAGAAAGGGAGTGCTGCTCTCGGATCAGCGTTCTCCATTCAAATCTTACCTTAACATTATAATTATTTCACAATACTTACGACGGATTAGCTCCTTGAGATATTACCACCTACGGCTGCAAATATTGAGGTGTCTTATTTTAATGCTTACCCAATTCAAATGTACTAAATTACCAATTTGGCACATCATTGCGCACGTTAGGCTACACATCAAGAAATCTATTGAGACAAGTGACAGACAGTAGCCTACAAGTAGAAAGAAAGACATTTCAGTGTGGCCTACTTGTGCACCTGACATTAAAATGAGAAACTTAAAATAGAAGTCAATTTAAAATGCAATGTATTTCAATATGATTGAAATATGCCTATAGTCTACTGTTTATATTTTAACACAGTCATCTCGGTTTTCATTAGATTATGAACGTTTTCAAGTACACCGTTAATAATGGTTTTGGGAAACATCTCAGCGATTTAATGAGGGGACTATGGAGGTTCTAATTTAGCCTTAATTAAGGATCAGACCCATTTTTCAATTTTTGCCGAAAATGACATACCCAAATCTAACTGAATGTAGCTCAGGACCTGAAGCAAGGATGTGCATATTCTTGATGACATTTGAAAGGAAACACTTTGACGTTTGTGGAAATGTGAAGTTAATGTAAAAGAATATAACACATTAGATCTGGTAAAAGATGATACAAAGAAAAAAACGTTTCTTTCTTATTTTTTTCTTCATCATCTTTGAAATGCAAGAGAAAGGCCATAATGTACTATTCCAGGTTAGGCGCAATTTAGATGTTGGCCACTAGATGGCAGCAGTGTATGTGCAAAGTTTTAGGCTGATTCATTGAATCATTGCATTTCTGTTCAAAATGTTGTATCAAGACTGCCCAAATGTGCCTAATTGGTTTATTAATACATTTTGAAGTTCATAACTGTGCATTCTCCTCAAACAATAGCATGGTATTACTTCACTGTAGTAGCTACTGTAAACTGGACAGTGCAGTTAGATTAACAAGAATTTAAGCTTTCTGCCCATATCAGATATGTCTATGTCCTGGGAAATGTTCTTGTTACTTACAACCTCATGCTAATCACATTAGCCTACATTAGCTCAACCGTCCCGCGGGGGGGACACTGATCCCGTAGAGGTTTTAATATGCTTTTGGGAAGCCGGTCCATGTTCTATTCTACCCATGCATACCCTAGGACATGGATCATCAACTAAATTCCGCCCCAGGACAATTTTTACTTAAGTGGATGGTCAGGGGGCCAGAACATAATTACAAATCATTTGTAGACTGCAAATTGACTGCAAGAAGCCCAAGCATATATAACATTTGACTAAAACATAATCATTTCAAACCTTGCTTACGTTTGTACATGATCACATATTATATTATGTGTGGGAATACTTTGGAACCGATTTCCAAAATTCAAATCACTTGGAGCCGATTTGCTGGTGTTTTTAGTCTTTTATGTCCAACAATAAAATAAACACTTTTTTTGCTCAGATAACTTAGGGGGGCCAAATAAAATCACCCGCGGGCCAAATTTGTCCTGTGGGCCGCTAGTTGGGGAACACTGCCCTAAGATCTCTATGTGCAAACCATCCTCTAGGCCTAATGGACATGTAAGGGTTTTGCAGAATACACAACATCTGCATTTGAAATTAGTTTATTAATCTCTTGATCGATATAGGTTTACTCTGCAATATGAGGGAGGACATCTGCATTGCTTGCTGTTCGTGGTTTTAGGCTGAGTTTCTGTATAGCACTTTGTGACATCTGTTGATGTAAAAAGGGCTTTATAAATACACTTGATTGATTGCAGACATGCTTAGAAAAATAAACGTTTTAGCTAATTACAATATAACATTGTGCAATGTAACAATGACAAAATAAAATATTTAAAAAACACTTTGGCCTTTCATAAAATAATGAATAATAGGCCTATATATATATATATATATCCAGTACCAGTCAAAAGTTTGGACACACATACTCATTCAAGGGTTTTCCTTTATTTGTACTATTTTCTACATTGTAGAATAATAGTGAAGACATCAAAACAATGAAATAACACATATGGAATCATGTAGTAACCAAAAAAGTGTTAAACAAATCAAAATATATGTTATATTTGAGATTCTTCAAAGTAGCCACCCTTTGCCTTGATGACAGCTTTGCACATTCTTGGTGGCAATATAACCTCATCTATAAATGACCTGTGGTAATAACAAAATATTTGGCAAAAACTGATTTATCGCTCCAGTGTTGCTGGGTGGAGTCCCCCATAGAACTGGCTTCTGTACCCTGGGTTGAGATTAAAACAGAACATTATGGGCTGGTTTTCAAATCACAGATTAGGCCTAGTTCTGTACTAATGGAGAATTTCCATTGAACATCCTTTTTAGTCTAGAACTAGGCTTAATCTGTGTCCAGGAAACCAGCTCGAAGTGTTGTCACTATTGGTATAATGCAAAGAAAACATAAAGCAGGTATCGGTCTGTAAATATGAAAATAATTATCTGTCTGTGGATTCAAACTTGTCTAGAACAATGCATTAACAAGGCCATTTCATGTAGATTAATGTCAGCTATGTTGACATTAATATGTAATATTGTAGTTACTATTTTAGAACTATCCACTATCTACAATGCTAGTGGGTGAAATCAAATCAGGATGACAGAGAAATAACCAACCTGGACTCCGGGGTAGATGTAACATAGCAAACACAAATCTGTCTCCCTCCATTTAATATATTGGCTCCCAAGTGGTGCAGCGGTCTAAGGCACTGCATCTCAGTGCTAGAGGTGTCACTACAGACCCTGGTTCAATCCTGGGCTGTATCACAACCGGCCGTGATCGGGAGTCCCAAAGGGCGGCGCACAATTGGCCCAGCGTCATCCGGGTTAGGGGAGGGTTTGGCTGTCATTGTAAAATAAGAATTTATTCTTAACTGACTTGCCTAGTTAAATAAAAACAATTACAAAATATGTATGGTATGTATTAATTTGTGGATGTCCACAATCCATTTCTTATGATATGTTCTGAATTGCAATTTGTGCAATGTCTTACAAATTGGCGATACGTATGATATGTTACGAATTCCAATTTGTTGTGGCTAACGTTAGCTTGGCTAGAGGTTAGGGTTAAGTTTAGGGGAAGGGTTAGCTAGCTAACATGCTAAATAGTTGCAAAGTTGCTAAAGTTGTCTGTGATGTTGTTCGATACACGTGACCTTTGGGTTGCTAGACGTTTGCGTTATACGCCCACCCATCCTCCCCACTTTAGTTTTTGGCTTAAGTAACCTTCTGTCTTATGTAACCATACCAAATGTAACGTATCATACTACTGTAATTTGAGTGTCACAGATTTGTGTTTACTATGTTACGTCCTTGAAGTCAGGCTGTATTAACTGATCAGCACTAGTAAAACGTGTCTTAATAAGAACGAATGCACATGTCATACTGTAGGCTAGGGCTCTCAGTAACTCAGACATTACAGGTCTTGAGTGGCTCAGTTGGTAAGAGTGTGGCACCACCGATGGCAAGTTCATCACTGGTTTCAATTCCTGCAGGGATCACATACACATGCTAAAAGTGTAGGCTATCCACTCATTGCTCTGGATAAAAGTGGCAACCTTATATGGTTACAAATGAAATCCCATTCATAACCCCTTGCACATCTATCATTATCGAAAATAGATTAAGGCAAAGTATGGATCGGGTAAGGCTACAACATGGTGTTTGAATACGACCATGCAGAGGAAGTCTAACAGGAACAGCCTCAGTACATGTATTCTGAGAAATTAAGAAGAAAGCGGAAGTGAGTGGCATTTCAAATGGGCACAGTTGATCGTCTTCCTCTATAGGAAATAAATGTAACACTGGAAATTGTTTGAAACCGAGAGGCAGCTCCTATTAAGCCTCTTTGCCAAAACCTGAAGCTGCCTTATGCTTGGCCATGTAGTAGGCCCTGAACTCATAAAGCGTCTCCCATGTCCATATAATTGTATTAATTATGATCTCAAAGGTAAAAACCAATCCTATAATCAGCACTCCTACTCTGAGACGCTTTTTGAATATGGGCCCAGATGACTATTTAGCTCCTCCTGTAGTGATTTCTACTAAATAACATTGAAAACTTGCCCCATGGGACCATGATAAAACATAGATAAATGTTTCAAAAGAAACAGTAGTGTTCTCATAGCCTAGTCCCAGATCTAGTTGTGCTGTTTAACCAACTCCTATGGCCATTGTCACATAAATTACTATAGGCGTTGGCAAGACAGCACAAACACATCTGGGACCAGGCTAGTGTCCTCACAGTAGTTAAACGAGAGAGAGGTGATGGTCAGTATCAGTAACAGTAGTAGAGCTGAGAGCGTAGACCCCTGAAGGTGTCATCATCCTGGGCAGCACCACCAGGCTGCTGCCCTTGAAACGGCATGGAGTCTGGGAGAACTACGCCCTCTAGAGGATCTGGCTGGCAGAACTCCACTATAAACTCCTCCTCAGAGTCCAGTAATGTCTTCGACCAGGCTGACATGTCGAGGTGGCCGGCTACCCCACCATACTCCTCTGGCAGGACGGATCGAGGGATGTTGCGGTGCAGAGAGCGCAGGTCTGACCCATGGAGAACGTACTGTATGAAAAATAAAGGAAATTATGTTAGACTGATGTGTCACAGAATCACAAAGGAGCATACAGTACTTCAAGTACTCCTGTTCATTTGATTAAGTTAATTCATAATGGCTTTAAATACATTTGAATTCACTGAAAGTCATATCACTGGTAACCCCTATATATAAAAAAAAATAAAGGAGAGCAGGGCACTCTAGGAGCTCAGATGCAAAAAAATGTTATGTCCAACGTTTCAACAGACAAGCTGTCTTCATCAGGGTATAACCCCTGTATATAGCTCGTTATTGTTATTTTATTGTGTTACTTTTTAATTTGCATTTTATTTTTTACTTTAGTTTATTTAGTAAATATTTTCTTAACTCTATGTTCTTAAAACTGCAATGATGGTTAAGGGCTTGAAGTAAACATTTCACGGTAAGGTTTACACCTGTTGTATTCGGCGCATGTGACAAATAAAATTATATTTTATTAAATTAAATCTGAATGCAGTGATCAAAATTCAACAGGTTACTGTGTACAGAAAAAGGAGGATAAGAAGAAAGACTCACCCTCTCTGCCATCTTCTCCTTCAAAAAAGGCTTAATTATTGCAAAGATCCCTTTGAAAATCCGGGGCTCATTTATGATGTTAACAGCCTTGATTCTTATTGGGAAGCTATCCTGAAATGCAACATTGAAATTCAAATCTATTTATATTATTTACAAAATACACAAGCCAAGAGTATCTTTCTTAAGGGTGTTTGATAAGATAAATATTTGAGATCTGATTCGAGTGTACTTTGATCATGGTTGATAATATCAAAACTTAAATATCAGAACAGTAATAAGGTTACCTGAAGGATGCTGACAACCTTCTTGGCCAGGAATGGGCCCGGATTGGATGCCTGAGACAAGCCCACCCCAGTGTAGTCTGCTAAGATGACGATCCCATTAACCTGAGTCTCCTCTGGCTGAATCAGCTTCTCCAGAGTCAGGTAAATTGCCCGGATGTTGTCCTCAAATGGATAATCATTCGCTTTCCATTTTCCTGTTGTAAAATAATTTGTATTTAGTAACACAGAAAAAGGTCAAGCATAGGACAATTTTAATCTATTATATCAAGGCTATTGGCAAACATGTTTTCAAGATTCCAATTTTTGTTTTTGCTGTATATGTTTATGAGCAGCTATTAGCTCCTATGTCATGCATTCTAGTGTATTATAAACTGGGTGGTTCGAGCCCTGAATGCTGATGGGCTGACAGCCGTTGTATATCAGACAGTATACCAATTGTATTACAAAACATTTATTTTTACTACTAATTACGTTGGTAACCAGTTTATAATAGCAATAATGCACCTCCGGGGTTTGTGGTATATGGCCACTCCGCTTTGCGTCGTGCCTAAGAACAGCCCTTAGTCGTGGTATATTGGCCATATACCACACCCTCTCGTGCCTTATTGTTTAATTATACATAGCTCATAGGGCATTGTAAATTATCAATTTCCGTCTCCTATGGATTAAATTAAATGTTATTCTATTGGTCTGTTCTTCTACGATATGTTCATATGAAGTGTTACCAAATAAAGATGAAAAAAAAGAGTTAGAGCCCTTCTTGGACATGGAAATACATTAGATAGTGCGAGCTAACACACTGACCAGGTCTGAGACAGAGGATGTAGCGTCCATTAGGGTCTGGATGGGGCAGGACAGTGAGGAAGCCCAGGTCTAACACATGTTTGATAGTGGAAGGTTTCAGGTCCTGGAAGACCTCAGGCCAGGCACGCCGACTGGTATGGTAGTTGAGGAGAAGCTGCATGGCACGGTCATAGTCAAACTTCCTGGTGGTTGGACATGGGACAGAACACCATTATGTTAGCTTCAAGATAGAACATCTTGAATAAGAAGAAACCAGGGCCCATATTCATAAACAGTATTAGAGTATGAGTGCTGATCTAGGATCAGTTTTTATATGGACGGAGGGCCTGATCCTAGATCAGAACTCATACTCTGAGACGCTTAGGGACAGTTTCCCAGAGCATTATGGGTAGGTACTGTAATGCATCATGATATACCTGGCCCGTAGGAAGCGCAGGAGGAAGGCATCGTCCAGCCTGGTTCGGAGGTTAGGCTGCTCCTTCAGCACCATGTCCCTCAGGGCCTGCACGTCTCTCAGCCTCCACTCTGGCTTCTCCTGTAGCTCCTCCCGGGCTTTGGCTACCAGCTCAGGGGTCAGAGTGCAGGAGTAGTTGGGTGGCGGAGGGCCGGGGAACCTGTAACCAGCTGCTGGTGGTTCCAGAGGAGGAGGAGACCCAAGATCAATGTGCCTCATGGGCGCGCTTTCTTCAGACATCATTTTGGCCACTAAAATATAAATAAATACCACATACATGTCTGGATAAAACAACACAGCAGAAAAAAGTCGTGGTACAAGAAAACCTGGACTGGAGAGCATTACAAGACAGTAGAACCACATGAGAAATACCACAATTACCACAGAACATCTCTAAGGTTGTTATCAGCAATTAGTCATACACTCACTGTAGCCACAAAATTGTGTGTATTCTCTAGTCTAGCCAACAGCAACAGCAGCAACCTAAACAACATAAATGTCACGACAATATCTTGAAAACACTGTATTGTAAACCATATCCTGTATTTCCCATACATTCTGCTTTTGACTGCGCTGCACTCGAGAAGCTGTGCCTGCAAGCCACTGCGGATTCTGAATACCAACCAGAATTACGATAGTTTTTTGTATTTCCAGAGTCAAAAGTGTTCTCCAGACGAATGCTTATTAAATCAAAACAGAAGCTGCCAACAACAAACCAACCTTTCTGGGTTTCCACTAGTTACCACAGCCACAGAAAAAAATGGCTTTATCGTAAAAATTCATTAAAACAAAATGAGCATTTTGGTCTTAATTTAAGGTCAGGGTTAGGCATAACGTTATCAGTGTGGTTAAGGTTTGGGTTAGGTTTAAAATCGCATTTTGAAAAGATAAATTGGAGAAATGGGCGGGGTTTATAACTTTGTGGCTGTAATAACTAGTGACGACCACCTTTCTGGAGCAATCCGCGGCCAGTTCCGGGTGGCGCGAGATCCTTTCTCTCTTTGGTTACTCTGAAGCATGTGATGAGCTGCGTCATTCAGTACTTGCTACAGTACATTGTAACAACAAATCATGATAAAAATTATACATCAACCCCTAAATAGGCTATTATGAATTGTGTTGGCTTTAGTTTTTTTTAAAATTCGGATACATATTTATACAGATGAAATTCAAATGTAATTTATGATACACACTTTATATTTAATCATCTTCAGAATTAAAATGGTTAACCTAGGCCTTCTAAAATGTGAAGTAAAGTCCAAGCGCGTGATATGCACCTGATAATGGACAGGTTTTCTGCGGTCATTGGATCCGATAGATGGCGCAATTGCACCACAAACGTCGGTTGATAGGCCTAGAGTTTGAGCAAATTGGTTTGAAGGCTTGCGTTAGCTGCCCCCTTTTGGCTTCAATGGTCAGGTCATAGAAATTCTAAATAGACACTAGCCTTTTTCTGTCGCTGCTACACGCTCCTAAACATGCCTGTAAGACCACACTACTCCACACACTGGACCGCAATGAACTGGTAAAATCTTTATTTCCCTACACTTGTTAACAAAACTCGAAGTTGACCCTTTTACTGTAACGAGAAATTGAGGGGAGGTGACAGAGATAAACAGTACAACCTGCTAGAAATGGGTGCACCAACAAACACAAAAATGTAAATGCCTTGTCTTGAACCTACCGATGAAGATATTACTGACTTTTTCTTTAGCTTACTCAAGTAGAAAAATAAGCTACGAGAAGCTTTATTTCACAGCTATCTGCAGTTACTTTATGACATGTTATCAGCCTGAAGAAACACCCCTTGTACTATTTATCCTGACCATGCACTGCCACGTAGACCACGGCTTTTCATTCGTCAGAGACTAAAACAGCCGACAAGCAATTCAAACTGGTTTTGAAATGTCACTAATTCTTTAGCCAGGGTTAACCTGTCCTCGATAAAGAAACATTGAATATCATTATGGTCATTGACCATTATCCATATCATAATACCATGCTAACAATAATTGAGAAATACACATCTTGATGATTGTAGGCTATCTTCATCTTCAATACTATAGCTTAGTAATAACTAAGAACAGTAAAATGAAGATAACAAATCACCTAGTTTTCTCAGTCACTTAACTTGTTGTACAATATTGACTTTTCCAGACAAATGTGTGATAGATATAGGGTGACAGGGGAGACCTCTGAAATAATGTAGCAAATTATATTTTTCCTTCTGACATAAAAATCAGGGTTTATTAACAATGGATAGGCTATGCCTTCTACATTTTTAATTGAGATGTTATTGGTCTCATACATATAAGTTAAGGTTCCATTAAGTACTTGTATTGTGTAATTAAATAAGGGGCAGTGCAAAGTGGTTTAAAAATAAACATTTACATTTTATTCATCTTCACATTGTAAGGTGAAACATATTGCCCATCTTTCCAGTGTAAGGCAGTATTGAATGAAAGGCACAGTTTATTCTGTAATTTAGTAGTTATAATACCATGACACCAAAGGAGTCTATAGTCAAACAAAATACACTAACATGTCTTTACAGTAAAACTGCAAATATTTGTTATGTCTAAACACCAATGCAATGCATTTATTTCAAATGGGAAACCATTGTGAGTTCCTCAACCTGTGAATGCCTTAAGCTTTTATGAAGTGGCTCCACAGAAAGTATACAGTATTAAATGGACTGCGCTGTTTTAATTCAAACATTTAAGCACATTACTACAGAACTAAATAGCGATTTTTAGAACATATAGACAGGGACATATTAAACCATATTAGACAGGGACATATTTCAATGAAACACGACTGTCATACAGCAAGTTGAATAGAACTTGAAAAAGTAAAAAAAATAATAATTCTGAACCAATTGACAACCTATTATACAGCTATGTCTGTCACATTATTACGTTATTTAAAAACATGACAATGTCGTTCTCATCTCTTGTCTGCTTGATACTACATTGTACATGTAATAATATTATTAGGCCTATGTACCTCTGGTGGGGGTCAGTTGACTAATGTATCCCAACTGTACAGTACACTCCTGAGATTTGTTGAGAATAAGTGTTTCTCACATATGAATTGTTTTTCATCTTTATACTGAGTATATACACTGCTCAAAAAAATAAAGGGAACACTTAAACAACACAATGTAACTCCAAGTCAATCACACTTCTGAGAAATCAAACTGTCCACCTAGGAAGCAACACTGATTGACAATAAATTTCACATGCTGTTGTGCAAATGGAATAGACAACAGGTGGAAATTATAGGCAATTAGCAAGACACCCCCAATAAAGGAGTGGTTCTGCAGGTGGGGACCGCAGACCACTTCTCAGTTCCTATGCTTCCTGGCTGATGTTTTGGTCACTTTTGAATGCTGGCGGTGCTTTCACTTTAGTGGTAGCATGAGACAGAGTCTACAACCCACACAAGTGGCTCAGGTAGTGCAGCTCATCCAGGATGGCACATCAATGCGAGCTGTGGCAAGAAGGTTTGCTTTGTCTGTCAGCGTAGGGTCCAGAGCATGGAGGCGCTACCAGGAGACAGGCCAGTACATCAGGAGACGTGGAGGAGGCCGTAGGAGGGCAACAACCCAGCAGCAGGACCGCTACCTCCGCCTTTGTGCAAGGAGGAGCAGGTGGAGCACTGCCAGAGCCCTGCAAAATGACCTACAGCAGGCCACAAATGTACATGTGTCTGCTCAAACTGTCAGAAACAGACTCCATGATGGTGGTATGAGGGCCCGACGTCCACAGGTGGGGGTTGTGCTTACAGCCCAATACCGTGCAGGACGTTTGGCATTTGCCAGAGAACACCAAGATTGGCAAATTCGCCACTGGCGCCCTGTGCTCTTCACAGATGAAAGCAGGTTCACACTGAGCACGTGACAGACGTGACAGAGTCTGGAGACGCCGTGGAGAATGTTCTGCTGCCTGCAACATCCTCCAGCATGACCGGTTTGGCGGTGGGTCAGTCATGGTGTGGGGTGGCATTTCTTTGGGGGGCCGCACAGCCCTCCATGTGCTCGCCAGAGGTAGCCTGACTGCCATTAGGTACCGAGATGAGACCCTCAGACCCCTTGTGATACCATATGCTGGTGCGGTTGGCCCTGTTTTCCTCCTAATGCAAGACAATGCTAGACCTCGTGGCTGGAGTGTGTCAGCAGTTCCTGCAAGAGGAAGGCATTGATGCTATGGACTGGCCCGCCCGTTCCCCAGACCTGAATCCAATTGAGCACATCTGGGACATCATGTCTCGCTCCATCCACCAATGCCACGTTGCACCACAGACTGTCCAGGAGTTGGCAGATGCTTTAGTCCAGGTCTGGGAGGAGATCCCTCAGGAGACCATCCGCCACCTCATCAGGAGCATGCCCAGGCATTGTAGGGAGGTCATACAGGCACGTGGAGGCGACACACACTACTGAGCCTCATTTTGACTTGTTTTAAGGACATTACATCAAAGTTGGATCAGCCTGTAGTGTGGTTTTCCACTTAAATTTTGAGTGTGACTCCAAATCCAGACCTCCATGGGTTGATAAATTGGATTTCCATTGATTATTTTTGTGTGATTCTGTTGTTAGCACATTCAACTATGTAAAGAAAAAAGTATTTAATAAGATTATTTCATTCATTCAGATCTAGGATGTGTTATTTTAGTGTTGCCTTTATTTTTTTGAGCAGTATATAAAGAAATAGAGATACTAGTGAAGATTATGAAATTGTGAATGCTTTGTTGGACGGGGTTTGTGGGGTCCAGTTCTGCGTTAGATGGCTTCTTGTTTGGTGATGGTTGGCTGCGGGATGGAGCTAGTTTGCTTGGGCACGGTGGCTATAACCCCTTGAGCCATCTTATAGTGTTCTGAACTAGAGGCTGTGGGAGGAGAGGGAATTGGAGTTTCAGGAGTGGCTGCAACAAACCAGAAAGAATCAGTTAGTGGAGGAATTCACTAAACTACGCAGTCAGTCAGGTACACAGCAAAGCAGCATATTTACCTTGTGGCATGACATTACTTGGAAAGAAAACTATTTATTTTCCAGACAAGGAATAAGCACTTTTGTGAAATTTCTGAGGGAATTAAAAATGTTAAGAAAAAAATAACAGACGTTTTCTTTGACAAAGTAAGCCTGATTAGTCTCTCTGAAGAATTTAGTGGATTATTCTGCCAAGCTTGTTTGTCCTTCCAACTACCTGACTGTTGCAAATGGGAGTGGATTGATGCCACTGAGCCCATCGTTGGTTGAGAATCTCAGGCATTTTTAGGTACATTTTGTGGTCGGTGTCCCGTACACAACTTTCAGTGCTTTTGAATCCAGGACTAGGCTTAATCTGTTTTTGGGGAACCTGCCCTCAGAGTTGGACATTTAAAGTCGGGCATATGTAGTTATTGGTACTCACAGATTTGGACGTTATGGATGGGAGTAGCCATGTTGCTGGCCACAATGACATTGTTGCTGAGGTGTTCCTGAACCAGGTGTGGATGGAGAGAGTGAGGTGTGTGAGTTGCCTCGTTAGCAGAACCTGAGGGAAACCACAAAGCATGCAAAAATCACACAAACAGTTAGTTTCCTCATTCACTGTGACACTGTCCATTGGTAATATAGTATGATAACTAACTAGCATTTTATCCTATTGAAGAGTGTACACTTCTTTAGACAATAGAACTCATGGAAACTTGTTTGTACTCAGTTCTTTTGGCATTACTTTTGGCCATAGATTTAGAATTGTTGTTTCTCAGTAACAATATCAAGAAGGCTAACCTCCTAAGAGCATCTCTTGGAGCAGGTTGTCAATCTTGGCCATCCCAAATAGCTTGACAAACTGTATCTGTTCGATCATCTGCCAGGTGATGCTCTGTAGTGTGGGCAGCAGCAGGAGCAATTCTCCAAAGCGCCCCCGGGAGTCATACTGCCGGTCGTTGATGTAGTCCTCTAGGCTGACCTGAATCTGGTAACGCATTCGCTTGATCTTACTGGGGTCACTCAGACCTTTGGCATCTGGAGCAGGAGAGAGTAGGTGTTTGGTCAATAGCTTGGTCACTCACTGCCTGGTCATATTGCTCATAGAACAACCATTTCTAGTCAATAGTTTTGTTACTCACTGGTAACATCATGTTTATTTTTCAACACAAAAGTTACTGCCCTCGAATGATAGTCTGTTTATTTTAAAAGTGATGTTGTGTTTCATGTAGTACCTGGATCGAAGAAAACAATGGCTTTCAAACAAGCGTATTCATTGTCGTCTATCTGGTGCTCCTGGAAGGACAGCACTAGCTCGTCCAGAATCCTAACTGTTACCCGGATCACTTCCAACTCGGGGCAGTTCCGGGGAATAATGTGGTCATTTCCTATAAAGAACAGAAAAAAATAACTGTCTTGTAGGGTAGGATCACTCTGTGTTTGATGACCCCCCCCCCAAAAAGTATCATATTATTGCTATCATAAACTATTCTGACAATTATAACTAGTCTATTATATGACATATGTGATGTACTGTAGCTAAGATGTTATCTTGACTTTACCTAATAGCAGGAGGTCCTTGTACAACATAGACCTCTTTGCAACTCCAAGCAAAAGATGCTCTCCAGCATGAGCTCGCAGCAATGCCACCTGAAACAAAGTAAAGTCATTTCATTATTAGCTTTAACCTTGAAACTGTCTTGCAGAAAAACACCTCTTACCAGCATACATGCTAGTCTCCATGTTAACTGTCTTTTCTATGAAACCATTTATTTGATAAGACATGGGAAATATTCAGGGTTGGGGAGTAACTTATTACATGTAGTAAGTTACATGTCATCTGATTACAAAATAGCTTCCAGTGACGCTCCCCAGGCAGGAGCCTCCAGCGACGCTCCCCAGTCAGGAGCCTCCAGCGACGCTCCCCAGCCCGGAGCCTCCAGCGACACTCCTCAGCCCGGAACCTCCAGCGACGCTCCTCAGCCCGGAGCCCCCAGCGACGCTCCTCAGCCCGGAGCCCCCAGCGACGCCTCTCTCAGGCCGGGGCCTCCAGCGACGCCTCTCAGGCCGGGGCCTCCAGCGACGCCTCTCAGGCCGGGGCCTCCAGCGACGCCTCTCAGGCCGGGGCCTCCAGCGACGCCTCTCTCAGGCCGGGGCCTCCAGCGACGCCTCTCTCAGCGCGGGGCCTCCAGCGACGCTCTTCAACCCGGAGCCTCCAGCGACGCTCCCCAGGCAGGAGCCTCCAGCGACGCTCCCCAGTCAGGAGCCTCCAGCGACGCTCCCCAGTCCGGAGCCTCCAGCGACGCTCCTCAGCCCGGAGCCTCCAGCGACGCTCCTCAGCCCATAGCCCCCAGCAACGCCTCTCAGGCCGGGGCCTCCAGCGACGCCTCTCAGGCCGGGGCCTCCAGCGACGCCTCTCAGCCCAGAGTCTGCTGAACGGGAGCTACGCCCAGAGCCAGAGCAACCTCCGTAGTGGGAGGATTGGCAAAGGGGGGTTGGAGCACAGGAACTGTCGATGATGGTGGCCACCCTCCCTTCTCTCCCTTTAGGTTTGGGGTTGGTTTTGTGTTTTTTTTGTTTTGAGGTGCAGTCGGGGTCTGCACCTTTGGGGGGGTACTGTCACGTCCTGACCAGTAAAGGGGTCATTGGCCATTGTAGTATGGTCAGGGCGTGGCAGGGGGGTGTTGTTTTGGGGTTTGTTTGTTTCCAGGGGATATGTTCTAGTTTTCTTTTTCTATGTGCCGAGTATGGTTTCCAATCAGAGGCAGGTGTCTTTCGTTGTCTCTGATTGGAAGCCATACTTAGGCAGCCTGTTTTTTCCTTTGGGTTTGTGGGTGGTTGTTTCCTGTATAGTCTGAGAACCTTACGGAACTGTTGATTGTCAGTTTATTAATTTTGTTTAAGTGTTCACTTTATTACGATAATAAAAGAAGATGAGCACTATAAATGGGACCCGCGGCGGGGACCCGCGGCGCTTTGGTCCCCTTTCATCGACGAATATGACACCAGCAAAAATATTGTAATCAGATAGACAAATACTTTTGAAAAACTAGATGGTTACTTCTTGGATTACTTTTAAATTCAGAAAGGATGTTTGTGGAAAAAATACATTATGACTCCTTTCTGTTTTTTCAATTACATTGAATTCAGCATTGAAAAAAGTTTTCGTTTGTTCCACCTGAGCGAGTCCACTATGATGACACACCAAGTGCATTTGATTTATTTGAGATTTTTTATTGAACCTTTACCAGCAGGGAGTCATGCTGAGAACAAGGTCTCTTTTACAGAAGAGCCCTGTAATTATGTTTAGGAATATTTTCAGTTTGATGGATCCTTTTTGTCTTCTTCTAATGCCTCTTAAGGGGAAAGTAACCAAAAAGTAACTAAAAGTAATCAGATGACGTTACTGATTACAATTTTGGACACATAACTAGTACATGTAAAGGGTTACATTTAGAAAGTAACCTACCTAACCCTGGAAATATTATACCTCTTATGCCACTTACCGTATACCTAACCATTAAACAAGGAAGCTTTCCCACCACCTTTTAGGTCACTGAAGAGCTGACCAAAGTCAAGTAAGTGTGTGAAGATACACCTGTTGGATCCCTGACTAATTCAATTTCAGCAAATCAGTTACCAAGCCCTGGTCATCACAGCGTTAATGATTCTGGAATGGTTCTGAACACGGATAGAACTTTTAAACCAGCTCATCATATTGTAACTGGTGATTCAAATACATTAACCCCTTCTTTGGATTCGAAGGTCTTTAAAAACAGCAGCAGCACTCCTTACTCAAAATGCTGATTAGAGAGATGTATATTCCCTGGACACATAGCTTTAAGTTGTTCTTTTTAGGAATGACAAGAATACTTTACTCCAACATTATTTTTTTAAATCCCAGCCCCCGTCCCCAAAGGAGGCCTTTTGCTTCTTGCTAAGCCTCCATTTAAATATAACTGTTGTGCTTAATTGACTTGCCTGGTTAAATATAGGTTTAATAAAATACTTGAATTATCTATCAGACTGGCTTCCTGCCCTATATTGCAGGCTTTTTAGTCCAAGACAAAATGGCCCATAAAGTGCAATACCCCAGAATAAGAGTTAGTATGGTTTAGTCCAACCTAGTTTAGTCCAGTCCAAGTCTATCACTGTAAAGTCTAGTGCAATTTCTTACCTGGTCATCCAGAGGCAGATCACAGAAGGCAGGGATGTACTTGGCCCATTCTACCAGCACCAGCAGCTGCTGTTTCATTGATTCACACACATCTGTGACGGTCGCTATCTTTTTCGTCCTGATGTCACCATTCAGTATGGGCCCAGGTGAGGATATCTACACACACACACACACACACACACACACACACACACACACACACACACACACACACACACACACACACACACACACACACACACACACACACACACAATAATAATAAATACATGTGTGTCCTGTTCATAGACAAATTATCAACACCACTTATTCCATTCCTTTCAATACAACGTTTTACCCATTCTGGGGCAATTTAAAATTACTTTAAAATGCTTACAATGATTGCGATCGAAATAACCATAACCATGGGCCTTACCTGTCTTGAGAGTACATCTGCCTGGATGAGTGCATTGATAGATGGTAAACTGCTGTCTTCATAGCTAGATCTTCTGGTGCTGATTCTGTCTCTTTCGTTCTGTACAGCTGAGAAACAAATAAACCGTAGCTATCAGAATAGAATAGATAATTTATTATCTATTGTTCACCAGAAACTGTTTAGTCAAAGCACTCCCCATACTGCCATTCTGACTCAACTTGACAAACCTACAAAGTCATACAACTCAAATATGCCATTCTTTTCATAATAAACGGTGCATACAATATTATCTGTCAGTCATTAACAATTATTAGGGGGATATTACCATTGACTCATATTAGCATTGACTCCGAGGGAGACAAAAGTTTCCCAAGGTTGATGTGTTTATCAGTGTGTGGCTATAATTCCCCCACAGAACTGTTTGCTCAGCATAAGCTGGTCATAGACTTTAGTGCATCATGGAGTCAACATTAACAAAGTGCTGGTCTCCTGGCTCTTGCAACATACCTCATCAGCAGTCACAATGGCTCTGCTCGGCTCTACAACGCTATGATAGGGACTGGCTGATTAAAATGGGACGTTCTAGTTCTAGGATATCCTTTACCAGAGATTATGAAGTAATAACTGCTAGTGTCATAACGTTGTTGTACAAAAAGTAGAGACTGAGCATAATACGTACTACCACAATATGACCACATAGGCCTCAATCATCTCAATCATTTTTTCACTCTTTCACTCTTGTAAATTACCATTTGAATGAAGTTGAATGAATTGTATACCTTCTTTTTTCATGCCAGCTCGAAAGCATTTCTTCAATCGACAGTATCTGCATTGATTCCTTTTGTCTTTGTCCACAATGCACTGTCTGTTGAACCTGGAGAAGGAAGTTAAAAAGAATGCTTTAGATGAATTGTGTTGCAGTAGAGAGAAAACTGTTGTTGAATATGCCAGCGTCATTATTGCAACCGTCTGTATAAGTCGTACTTTCATTGTCATCTCTGGCTCTAGAGGCATAAATCAGCAATTGCAACTTTGTCATTATTCTTGCCAAGTGGAGGTTCTGTTGTTTGCCCTTGTGTATAATGTACTATAAGCCTGATCCTCACCTGCATGAGTACATGTGGTTTTTGCGAACACTCCGGCGGAAAAAACCTTTGCAGCCGTCACAGCTAGAGGCCCCGTAGTGCTTGCCCGTGGCCCTGTCCCCACATATGGCACACAGGGCGACCGCCCCGAGGTGGTTGGCTGTGTTCATGTTGGCACTCTCAGCCGGTGAGGAGTCTGAAACAACAGACAGAGAGATATTGTGGGTGCTACACTATGTAAAGCATTTTGAGCTGTGGAAAAGTGCTATATCAATCCAGTCTTCTTCTTCAGGTCAGTAGGTCTTTGGGTCATCAATGTTGGACTTAGAGAATATGATATGTATGTGTGCAGTGGGATAAGTAGTTACTAGACATTTTTGATGACTGAATGAAATAATTCACAGCTTGGAACTTTTTGGAAGTTAGCCTGTGAGTATAGGGATGGATGGTGTGGAGTGACTAGTTGAAAAGAGTTAAGTCAGTCATTAACTTAACATATTTTCAAAGCAAACAGATACTTTGATTAATTTAATTTAAAATGTGAGAACAACCGTCATCAAGTGATTACATTAAAGTCGGTCAGTGTCATTGCTGGTTGATGAAATGGGCTAATACGGCTATGATCAGGCTATGGTCTCTTACAGTAGTATTTACTGTCTATCTGAGTAGTAGCTGAAATCCCAGTCAAGGTAAACAGTAACTTATCCAGAATTGATTACCTCTGGAAAGGCAATCACTGGAGACAGGCAGTCTCACCCTCCCTCAAAGTCATCAATGAGATGACTGGTTCAATCAATCATACAGTATGGAAGGTTTCTGCTAACACTTTACATTGAGTTACTCACAGTTATACCTGTGTAGTAAAGCTGTAATTATACTAGTAAAAACATTTATTGTTGAAAAAAACTACACATATACAATGTACTGTATGCTGTTTACGTATCATTACAAATCTGAATATTTATGTGTATAAGCCAGTACAATGAGTAAGGAATATCAAAGATGATATTGGCCATGCAATTCGATTGTCTTTCATGGGTCATTGCCTTTTCTTCCTCAGAGGAAATTGTTTCATTTCAGAATCAAGTTCACAGCCGAATGTCATGGGAGACTAGAAAGGCCAATGTTTCACTTTCAAAAAAACTATCATGCTGTCAAAGAACTCTGAGAAATGCTTTTCTCATTGTATGGACCTCGAAATGCATGGGAACATAGATGTAGGTAACAAGAGAGGGATGTCCATGTCACTTAAATCATATAATGAATATCTATTCGTTGTAACTATATATTAGGTCAAATATACAGTCTACAAGTTACAACAGGATAAGGTCATTCTCTACCAAACAGTTGTTTCACCACCAAATCATCCAGATGCATTGGGTGTATTGTGCAAAACCCCTGAATGTTTTACTATTGCAACAAAAGGTGATCATATTATCAGAAAAGCACATTCTCATCCTTTTGCATCCAATGCAAGATTGGACAAATGACAGCTACTTTTGATGACATCAACTAAAACCCTCTGTCCAAACGTTTAGTAGCCAAAAGTCTCAAAGTTCAACCAGGCAACGTATGACTCTGACTCACCTGTGCCCATGGAGAGCACTTGCATGTTTTCAAATTCCAATGTGGTGTAGGCTGGGTCCAGGGCGTCACTATAGTCTGCCATGTCCATGTCTACCAGTGCTTTGGACAAACAAATTCCCTCTCAGCTACCTGACAGATGATCAAAAAGACTTGTCCATGAAGCTAAGTGCCTTCCCTCCTCCCCCCCCCCCCCCCCCCCCCCCCCTCATATTTGGCCAGGCTCCTCCTCATAGAATTAAAAAGAGATACTCCTATGCGATGGGGACAGTCTCTCCTCCAGAGCTCTGGAGGACGAGGCCATGAGAAGCCTGGGTCAGACCGACAGGAGGAGCTTCCTCCCAGGCTCCCAGGAGGGGTGGGGTGGAAGTCTAGTTGATGTTTAACTAGACTCCTTCTCTATTGGAGAATCATGGTTGTTTTTCTCTCAAACATAACTTGGATCTCTCACTCTTTTCAACATCTCTCTCTCTTTCTCTCTCTTTCCCTCTTTCTCTTTCCACCTTGCTGTCAGTAATGGATCAACAATTATGTCATGAGAGACAAAAAATGAATGTTGAATCTCAGCCAAATCATTGTGCTTTACTTGCTTGAAATCACCTCTTGTTGTTTCCTGCCATTTAAAACCATAAGATAACTAAATGTCTTTGACCAAAGAATTGGAAGCTCAACTTGTAGGCCAAGGCACTCTTAGCCAACGCCTTCATCAGGGCACCAAAGAGCATCTTATCATATGAATTCTTATTGCAATCTGAGAGCATACAGATTATTTAGCCTTTTAGCTAAATGTTTTAATCAAATCTATACTCAAAGTGAAGAGAGGTGCAGCTCAACTGGAAGTACTGCCGCGGCTCATGAGGGAGCCGCGGCCTACAGTCTGGATTCAGACCTACAGTACCAGTCAAAAGTATGGACACACCTACTCATTCAAGGGTTTTTCTTTATTTTTACTATTTTCTACATTGTAGAATAATAGTGAAGAAATCAAAACTCTAAAATAACATATGGAATCATGTAGTAACTAAAAAAGTGTTAAACAAATCAAAATCTATTTTATATTTGAGATTCTTGAAAGTAGTCACCCTTTGCCTTGATGACAGCGTTTCACACTCTTGCCATTCTCTCAACCAGCTTCACCTGGAATACTTTTCCAACAGTCTTGAAGCAGTTCCCATATATGCTGAGTACTTTTTGTCTGCATTTCTTTCACTCTGCGGTCCAACTCATCCAAAACCATCTCAATTTGGTAGAGGTCAGGTGATTGTGGAGGCCAGGTCATCTGATGCAGCACTCCATCACTCTCCTTCTTGGTCAAATAGCCCTTAGACAACTTGGAGTGATGGGTGTGTTGGGTCATTGTCCTGTTGAAAAACAAATGATAGTCCCACTAAGCTCAAACCAGATGGGATGGCATATCACTGCAGAATGCTGTGGTGGCCATGCTAGTTAAGTGTGCCTTGAATTCTAAATAAATCACCAACAGTGTCATCAGCAAAGCACCCCAACACCATCACACCTCCTCCATGCTTCACGGTGGGAACCACACATGCAGAGATCATCCGTTCACCTACTCTGCATCTCACAAAGACACGTCGGTTGGAACCAAAAATCTACAATTTGGACTCATCAGACCAAAGGACAGATTTCCACCGGTCTAATGTCCATTGCTCGTGTTTCTTGGCCCAACCAAGTCTCTTCTTATTATTGGTGTCCTTTAGTAGTAGTTTCTTTGCAGCAATTTGACCATGAATGTCACAACGTCCACAGAAGGAGGCGCCCCTCCCCGGTCGGGCGGTGCTCGGCGGTCGTCGTCGCCGGCCTACTAGCTGCCACCGATCTGCATCTGTTAGTCATGCCTGTTTTTTGGTTGCACCTGTGTCTTGTTTGTCATTAGTGGGGGGGGTATTTAGTTTGTCTGTGTTTAGTTAGAATTCGTGCGGGATTGTTCTATGTTACGTGTGGTAGGGGTTGTATTGATTTAACGTAGTTGCTTTTGCTACGTATTCGTTCAGGCATTAGGGTTGCCGGGCTGCGCCCCGTCTGACTTTTAAAGTGGAGCTGTCACTCGTCATTTGACTTTTGTGCCTTATATGTGGATTTTGCCCCTTGGCAGTATTAAATACGTTTTGCTCAAACGGACCTCAGTCTCCTGCGCCTGACTCATCCTCCAGTGATTTATCTGCCCGTGACAGAATCCCGCACCGAATATATGGAGTCAGCAGGAGCCGAAGCACCTTCGATGGCGGAACAAGTCTCCCAACATGCCAGCCTCCTCCACCGTCTGGGCACGGCCATGGACCAGGTGCTGGCCCGTTTGGAGAGCTGGGAGAGAGTCGCTCCCTCACCCCCACCAGTGCCAAGTCATCACCCTGCGCCCCTACCGGCACCCACCGAACCCAGTACGAGTGGGATCCGGATCATGGCTCCCAGGGAGTTCAACGGAACGGCCGCCGGGTGCAAGGGGTTTTTGCTACAGTTGGACCTGTACCTGGCGACCGTCCGGCCCTCTCCCTCCGATGAAGAGAGGATCAGCGTCCTTGTTTCGTGCCTCACGGGTAGAGCCCTGGAATGGGCCAACGCCATCTGGGAGGGCCCAGATTCGGCTAAGGACGACTACCCAGAGTTCACCCGCCGCTTCCGGGCGGTATTCGATCATTCCCTGGAGGGCAAGGCGGCGGGTGAGCGATTATTTCACCTGAGGCAGGAGATGAGGAGCGCTCAGGACTTTGCCCTGGAGTTCCGGACTCTAGCCGCCGGATCGGGGTGGAATGAGCGGGCCTTGATTGATTACTACAGGTGTAGTCTTCGTGAGGACGTCCGCCGGGAGCTGGCTTGCCGAGATCACACAACTACCCTGGACCAGCTGATCGATTTATCCATCCCCCCAGGTGAGTCAGCATCAGACACACCCAGAGCCCCCTGTCGACCACATGTACGCCTCTGTTTGTTTTCCTGAGTTTTCCCCTCACTTCCAGTATAAGGCACTAGTCAATTCAGGCGCAGCTGGGAGTTTTATGGACCATAGGGTTGCTGATAAGTTAGGGATTCCCCTGGTTAAACTGGACCAACCCTTCCCCGTGCACGCTCTAGATAGTCGACCAGTAGGGTCTGGCCAAGTGAGGGAGGTAACAGTGCCACTGGTCATGGTGACGCGGGGGGGTCATGAGGAACGTATCAGCCTGTTCCTTATTGATTCCCCGGGGTTTCCAGTGGTACTGGGAATTCCCTGGCTAGCCACTCACAACCCGAAGATTTCGTGGAGGCAGAGGGCTCTTAAGGTGTGGTCGAGGGAGTGCTCAGGCAGGTGTATAGGGGTTTCCATCGGTGCGACCACGGTGGAAAGTCCAGATCCAGTCTCCACTGTGCACATTCCCTCTGAATATGCCGATTTGGCTATCGCCTTCAGTAAAACAAAGGCGACTCAATTACCCCCTCATCGACGAGGGGATTGTGTGATAAACCTCCAGGCTGATGCGGTTTTTCCTAGGAGTCACGTGTATCCTCTGTCTCAGGAAGAGACAGCGGCTATGGAGACATATGTCGCTGAATCCTTGAGACAGGGATACATTCGGCCGTCTAAATCACCCGTCTCCTCAAGCTTCTTTTTTGTGAAGAAGGAGGGAGGTCTGCACCCGTGCATTGATTATAGAGGTCTAAATTCCATCACAGTGGGTTTCAGTTACCCGCTACCTCTCATCGCTATGGCAGTGGAGTCTTTTCACGGGGCACGCTTCTTCACAAAACTAGATCTCAGGAGTGCGTATAACCTGGTGCGTAGCCGAGATGGAGACGAGTGGAAAACCGCATTTAGTACCACATCTGGCCATTATGAGTACCTCGTCATGCCGTACAGGTTAAAGAATGCTCCCGCCGTCTTCCAATCCTTTGTAGACGAGGTTCTCAGAGACCTGTTCGGTCAGGGTGTGGTGGTCTACATCGATGACATTCTGATCTACTCCGCCACACGCGCCGAGCATGTGTCTCTGGTGCGTAAAGTGCTTGGGCGGCTGCTGGAGCATGACCTGTACGTCAAGGCTGAGAAATGTGAGTTTTCCAAACGAGCCGTCTCTTTTCTGGGATATCATATTTCCACCAACGGGGTGGTGATGGAATGCGATCGCGTTACAGCCATGTGTAATTGGCCGACTCCAAGAACGGTGAAGGAGGTGCAGCGGTTCTTGGGGTTTGCTAATTACTACCGAAGGTTTATCCGGGGCTTTGGTCAGGTGGCGGCTCCCATTACCTCACTGATGAAGGGGGGGCCGGTGCTGCTGCGGTGGTCGGCCGAGGCGGACAGAGCCCTTAGTCGTCTGAAGGCTCTGTTTACCGACGCCCCGGTGCTGGCGCATCCGGACCCCTCTTTGCCATTCATAGTGGAGGTGGACACGTCCGAGGCTGGAGTAGGAGCGGTGCTGTCGCAGCGCTCGGGCGCGCCGCCGAAGCTTCGCCCATGTGCTTTTTTTTCTAAGAAGCTGAGTCCGGCGGAGCGCAACTATGATGTGGGGGACCGGGAGCTGTTAGCTGTGGTCAGGGCCCTGAAAGTGTGGAGACATTGGCTTGAGGGGGCATGACACCCTTTCTTCATCTGGACCGATCACTGAAACCTGGAGTACATCCGGGCAGCGAGGAGACTTAATCCTCGGCAGGCCAGGTGGGCCATGTTCTTTACAAGGTTTCAATTCACCTTATCGTACATTCCAGGTTCCCGGAACCTAAAGGCCGATGCACTGTCGCGTCTCCACGACACCGAGGAGCGGACCATCGATCCTGCTCCCATTCGCCCTGCTTCCTGTCTGGTGGCACCAGGGGTTTGGGAGGTGGATGCGGACATCGAGCGGGCGGGGCAGTCTGAACCCACTCCACCTCAGTGTCCCGCGAACTGGAAGTACGTCCCTCTTGAGGTTCGCGATCGTCTGATCCGGTGGTCGCACACTCTACCCTCCTCGGGTCATCCTGGGGTGGAACAGACAGTGCGGGGCCTGAAGGGGAAGTACTGGTGGCCCACTCTGGTTAAAGATGTCAGGCGCTATGTCTCTTCCTGTTCGGTGTGCGCCCAGTGTAAGGCTCCGAGGCACCTGCCGCGAGGGAAACTACAGCCCCTCCCCGTTCCACAGCGACCGTGGTCCCACCTGTCGGTGGATTTCCTTACGGTTCTCCCGCCTTCTCAGGGGAACACCACGATCCTAGTCGTTGTGGATCGGTTCTCTAAGTCCTGTCGTCTGATCCCTTTGCCCGGTCTTCCTACGGCCCTACAGACCACGGAGGCCCTGTTTACGCATGTCTTCCGGCACTACGGGGTGCCCGAGGACATCGTCTCTGATCGGGGTCCCCAGTTTACATCTAGGGTGTGGAAGGCATTTATGGAGAGGCTGGGGGTCTCGGTCAGTTTGACTTCGGGTTTCCACCCCGAGAGTAATGGGCAGGTGGAACGCATTAATCAGGATGTGGGCAGGTTCCTGCGGTCCTATTGCCAGGACCGGCCGGGGGAGTGGGCGAGGTTCGTGCCATGGGCCGAGATGGCGCAGAACTTTCAGCGCCACTCCTCTACTAACCTGTCGCCCTTCCAGGTGGTTTTAGGGTACCAGCCGGTCCTGGTGCCATGGCATCAGAGCCAGACGGAGGCTCCTGCGGTGGAGGAATGGGTCCAGCGCTCGAGGGAGACCTGGAGTGCCGTCCAGGAGTGCCTGAAACGAGCTGTAGGATGGCACAAGGAGAGCGCTGACCGCTGCCGCAGTGAGGCCCCCGTGTTCCAACCAGGGGATAGAGTCTGGCTCTCGACCCGGAACCTGTCCCTCCGCCTGCCCTGCCGGAAGCTGGGTCCGCGATTTGTGGGGCCGTTCAAAGTCCTGAGGAGAATAAACGAGGTTTGTTATAGGTTACAACTTCCTTCATATTACCGTATTAACGCCTTGTTTCATGTGTCTCTCCTCCGGTGGTAGCTGGTCCGCTGCAGGACGTTGAGGTACGGGAGGTCCCTCCGCCTCCCCTGGACATCGGGGGGGCCCTGGCGTACACAGTCCGGTCCATCTTGGACTCCCGACGTCGGGTAGGGGGCCTGCAGTACCTCGTGGACTGGGAGGGGTACGGTCCGGAGGAGAGGTGCTGGGTCCCGGTGAGGGACATTCTGGATCCAGCCATGTTGCGGAGATTCCACAGCCTCCGTCCGGATCGCCCAGCGCCTTGCCCTCCGGGTCGTCCCCGAGGCCGGCGTCGGCGCATTGTGGGAGCCGCGCGTCAGGAGGGGGGTACTGTCACAACGTCCACAGAAGGTGGCGCCCCTCCCCGGTCGGGCGGTGCTCGGCGGTCATCGTTGCCGGCCTACTAGCTGCCACCGATCTATGTTTCAGTGTCTGTTAGTCATGTCTGTTTTTTGGTTCCACCTGTGTCTTGTTTGTCATTAGTGGGGGGGTATTTAGTTTGTCTGTGTTTAGTTAGGATTCGTGCGGGATTGTTCTATGTTACGTGTGGTAGGGGTTGTATTGATTTAACGTAGTTGCTTTTGCTACGTATTCGTTCAGGCATTAGGGTTGCCGGGCTGCGCCCCGTCTGACTTTTAAAGTGGAGCTGTCACTCGTCATTTGACTTTTGTGCACCCTGCCTTATATGTGGATTTTGCCCCTTGGCAGTATTAAATACGTTTTGCTCAAACGGACCTCAGTCTCCTGCGCCTGACTCATCCTCCAGTGATTTATCTGCCCGTGACAATGAAGGCCTGATTCACGCAGAGTCCTCTGAACAGTTGATGTTGAGATGTGTCTGTTACTTGAACTCTGTGAAGCATTTATTGGGGCTGCAATTTCTGAGGCTGGTAACTCTAATGAACATATCCTCTGCAGCAGAGGTAACTCTGATTTTTCCTTTCCTGTGTTATTCCACATGAGAGCCAGTTTCAATAAAGCTCTTGATGGATTTTGCAACTGCACTTGAAGAAACGTTCAAAGTTCTTGAAATGTTCCGTATTGACTGACCTTCATGTCTTAAAGTAATGATGGACTGTCGTTTGCTTATTTGAGCTGTTCTTTCCATAATATGGACTGGAACTTTTACCAAATAGGGCTATCTTCCGTATACCACCCCTACCTTGTCACAACACAACTGATTGGCTCAAACGCATTAAGAAGGAAAAAAATCCACAAATTAACTTTTAACAATCACACCTGTTAATTGAAATGCATTCCAGGTGACTGCCTCATGAAGCTGGTTGAGAGAATGCCAAGAGTGTGCAAAGCTGTCATCAAGGCAAAGGTTGGCTACTTTGAAGAATCTCAAATATCAAATATATTTTGATTTGTTTAACACTTTTTTTTATTCTACAATGTAGAAAATAGTAAAAATAAAGAAAACCCCTTGAATGAGTTGGTGTGTCCAAACTTTTGACTGCCACTGTACGTCCACATGTAATATGTCTCTGGTAAATCTCAGATAATTCTTGCATATTAAACCAGATAAATAACTATTGCTGGGGAAAAGAAATGTTGCATTATGTAAAATAATTAATTGTTTCACAAAATGATGTACCCACATAACAAAGTAGTGTGACCCAACTCTTCAGAAACTTTTTTGTTCAAAGAACTTGCTCCTTATGGTCAAATGTAATGCTTTTTAGAGGGCTGTTTGGTCACTACTGTCATTGGTTTGTCACCACTATCCGGCATCCGCCCAGTACCCTTCCCTGAACTTCAGTCACGGTCACTAGCCGGCTACCACCCGGTTACTCAACCCTGCACCTTAGAGGCTGCTGCCTATGTACATAGAATTGGAACACCGGTCACTTTAATAATGTTTACATACTGTTGTACCCATTGCATGTGTATATACTGTATTCTAGTCAAGGCCATCCTATTCAACTATTGCTGTACATATAGTATTCTATCCACGTATTCTTCAGATATACTACATATTCTATCCACATACTGTCCATCATGTCTACACATCCCATCACACACACACACACACACACACATATATATATTTACAGTGCATTCGGAAAGTATTCATACCCCTTGACTTTTTCCATATTTTGTTATGTTACAGCCTAATTCTAAAATTGCTGAAATAATTTTTTACCCTCATCAATCTACACACAATACCCCATAATGAAAAGGCAAAAACAGGTTTTTATAAAAAAAATGTAAAATGTATTCTAAATAAAAAACTGAAATAATACATTTACATAAGTATTCAGACCCTTTACTAAGTACATTGTTGAAGCACCTTTGGCAGCGATTACAGCCTCGAGTCTTCTTGGGTATGATGCTACAAGCTTGGCACACCTGTATTTGGGGAGTTTCTCCCATTATTCTCTGCAGATCCTCTCAAGCTCTGTCAGGTTTGATTGGGAGCGTCGCTGCACAGCTATTTTCAGGTCTCTCCAGAGATGTTTGATCGGGTTCAACTCTGGCCTCTAGCTGGGCCACTCAAGGACATTCAGCCACGCCTGCGTTGTCTTGGCTGTGTGCTTCGGGTCGTTGTCCTGTTGGAAGGTGAATCATCACCCCAGTCTGAGGTCCTGGTCTGAGTGGCTTTGGTCACTCCAGTCTGAGTGGCTTTGGTCTGGCCACTCTACCATTAAGGCCTGATTTGTGAAGTGCTACAGAGATAGTTGTCCTTCTGGAAGGTTCTCCCATCCCCACAGGAGAGCTCTGGAGCTCTGTTAGAGTGACCATGGGTTCTTGATCACCTCCCTGACCAAGGCCCTTCTCCCCGATTGCTGAGTTTGGCAGGGCGACCAGCTCTAGGAAGAGCCTTGGTGGTTCCAAACTTTTTCCATTTAGAAATTATGGAAGCCACTGTGTTCTTGGGGACCTTCAATGCTGCAGACATTTTTTGGTATCCTTCCCCAGATCTGTGCCTCGACACAATCCTGTCTCGGAGCTCTACGGACAATTCCTTCCATGGCTTGGTTTTGCTCTGACAAGCACTGTCAACTGTGAGAACGTATATAGACATGTGTGTGCCTTTCCAAATCATGTCCAATCAATTGAATTTACCACAGGTGGATTCCAATCAAGTTGTGGAAACATCTCAAGAATGATCAATGGAAACAGGATGCACCTGAGCTCAATTTCGAGGCTCATCGCAAAGGGTCTGAATACTCACAGTATCAGTCAAAAGTTTGGACACACCTACTCATTCAATTATTTTTCTTTATTTTGACTATTTTCTACATTGCAAAATAGTAGTGAAGACATAAAAACTATGAAATAACACATATAGAATCATGTAGTAACTAAAAAAGTGTTAAACAAATCAAAATATATTTTATATTTGAGATTCTTCAAAGTAGCCACCCTTTGCCTTGATGACAGCTTTGCACACACTTGACATTCTCTCAACCAGCTTCACCTGGAATGCTTTTCCAACAGTCTTGAAGCAGTTCCCACACATGCTGAGCACTTATTGGCTGATTTTCCTTCTTTCTGCGGTCCAACTCATCCCAAACCATCTCAATTGGGTAGAGGTCAGGTGATTGTGGAGGCCAGGTCATCTGATGCAGCACTCCATCACTCTCCTTCTTGGTCATTCCAGGTGACTACCTCATGAAGCTAGTTGAGAGAATGCCAAGAGTGTGAAAAGCTGTCATCAAGGCAAAGGGTGGCTACTTTGAAGAATCTCAAATATAAAATATATTTTTATATGTTTAACACTTTTTTTGTTTACTACATGATTCCATATGTGTTATTTTATTGTTTTGATGTCTTCACTATTATTCTACAGTGTAGAAAATAGTCAAAATAAAGAAAAACCCTGGAATGAATAGGTGTGTCCAAACTTTTGACTGGTACTGTACGTAAATAGTGTATTTCTGTTTTTATTTTTAATACATTTGCAAATATTTTGCAGAAACCTGTTTTTGCTTTGTCATTATGGGGTATTGTGTGTAGATTGATGAGGAAAAAAATATATTTAATACATTTTTGAATCAGACTGTAGCAGAACAAAATGTGGAAAGTCAAAGGGTCTGAATACTTTCTGAATGCGCTATATGTGTGTGATGGGATGTATAGAAATTATGGACAGTATGTGGATAGAATATATAGTATATCTGAAGAATACGCGGATATTATACTCCGGACTCCTAATATTTCTATATTTCTTAATTCCATTATTTTACTTTTTAGGGTTGTGTGTATTGTTGTGTATTGTTAGATATTACTGCACTGTTAGAGCTTGAAAGACAAGCATTTCGCTACACCCACAATAACATCTGCTAAACGAGTATGCGACCAATAAAATTTGATTTGATTTGGTAGGAGCCTATGTTTTTAGGACCACATTGGGCTTGGGATACGAGTCTCAAGCCATAACGGGTTCGTTTTGGGGAAAGCAAGCACCGTATTAGAAAGCTTTCAGCAGGATTTACCATACTAAAGTGGCTTAACAAGAATTTGAGAACAGAATGCGCTGCGCGAAAAGTATTATAATACTCGAAAGTGTATCATAAGACGACATCATCTTTAAAGGTCTCTAATACAGTCAACACTTATATAAAGCAACTGATTTTAGAAAAAATAAATGTTGCAGAATACGCAAATAAGCTGGCCCCACTGTGTAAGTAAATGTGACATGGTAAACAGCAGTGTTGTATTTGAAGAAGGAAGGTGCGAGTACAAAGCGATAGGTCAATGATCTTGGGTTCACCGAGACCTCAGAGCAGTAAAACGCAGGCTGGTGGAGTTGATAACTACCCACCCAGAGCATATATAGGATTCAGCAAATAAAATCTCCTTCCGAATCAAAACATTCCTGTGGTTAAGTCGGTCACCGTGATCCGCCTGAGAGTGTAGAGAAGATCAAGTGAAAATGGTAGAATTTGATTGTCCACTACAACCAGTCAGATGGATGAACACCGATTTAGAATCACAAAGAAAATGACACTGAAAAATCATCACACTTCTTTGAGCTTGAGATAGGAAGATGTGTAGCCTGCCACAAATTGTTTTATCAACGGATGACACGAGGTGGTCAAATAGAGCATGCGACTAATCTAGGGCCTCGCCAGAGCTTCTAGGTGTATATCATACAAGTAAGTCTGAACAGAGGTCATTACAATTGGTTACTTCTCCACATCTTTGGTAGACACAGACTCTAGTGGAACACCAGTGCAGTAATGATCATGAAGCACGTCGGCTGAGTTCCAAACAGCACTCTATTCCCTATACAGTGCACTACTCTTGGCCAGGGACGATAGAGCTCTAGTCAAAAGTAGTGCACAAGGGAATAGGGTGCCATTTGGGCCACATACAGAAGACTGTTGGAACGCCCCTCAAGTGGACATATTTGCTCAATCACCACGGCAGTAATGATCGTGAAGAACCAGAAGGTAGCGAGAGGGAAATCTGTGTGACGGAATGAGGGGAATGAGTCACTTAGAAGAAATCTTATCTCCTTAGCCATTAAACGTCTTTATTATCGCCAGCTCCCATCTTCATTTTCTGTGAACTCATCCAAGAACTGTCATATACTGCTCTATAAAGTGTAATCTGCAAGGTTAAGGTTTTGTTATTCACACTCGGGCAGTGACAGACTGTTCGGGTATAGAACGATACTGATAGCTACTTTTTGGATCCTCACCTTAAACTGACATAACTTGTCTACGTTTTAGTAACTTTCAGTATTTACCTAATGATCATTTATCTCATGTTGTGCAAATGGGAGATTTTTAACTAAATGTGGGAGTTCTGGATAATATTGATTATTTTCATGACTTCCATGTCATTTACATGCTGCTAACACGATTCCATGTCATAGTATGCTAAATATGAGGTCGTATGTTTAACATTAGTTCCTGTTAACCTGTATGTTGTACATTCCCAGGGCACAGAAACGGCAATGATGGGATGGGCAGAGCAGGGGGTTATCATAGAGCAGCCAAAGTAGCCTCCTGAGTATCTTATCACAGAGTAATCAGAGAAGCCTGCTGATTTAACTAGTTCACTTTAACCTGTTTTAACCTGCACCGGGCACAGACCCAAACCAACAGTCAGAAGACTAGATCTTTAGCAGTAACATGCAGTCCATATAACGCTCAAAGTTCAATTTCTTCTAGACAAATAGTTTATTTCTGTGAAAGACACGCAGAATTTTTTTTTCAACGAGGTTATTAAAACATTTTTTTAATGAAGGGTTCACATGACGTAACGTGTTCCCTCACGCTCCCTTTTGACACGAGCAGTCCTCGTCACACACGTATGAAGTGGCCGTGTTCATCTGTGTATGACGTGTGTATGGAAGTCCTGTCCTGTCAGTCTTATAATCAGTCACCCAAACAGCCCGAGGCTAAAAGTCAAAGGACTTGACTGCCGATGAGACCTGATGTAACACTAGTGTGATTCTCCCCTTTGAAACTAACTTCAAACTCCAGTTGTGAACAAAGTCCTGTCTGTCTTCTGAATAGGAATCTGAATAGTCCGACCACTGACCAAACTCCATCTGTTAACCACTGCCTATTTGTACCTTCCACTGAATGACTCTTTTTCATTCCACACGTCCGATCCCAATGGAAAGAGCTAGTGAGGATAAAAACAAATAACTGGAGGTAACAGCTGGGGGGAAACCAAGAGGCAATGATATTTGGAATATACTATATATGGGAACATATTATTTTTAGGAGAGCTTCAGCGCAGGGAAAATGTAAGTGTTTTGGATGTGTGTACGATACAGTGCTGTAGATATTGATAAGAAGAGTGGAAGCGAGAACAAGGAGGCAATGTGCTCATTGCAGCATATTTTGGGCCAGTGTTGAGCCTGCGCTGCTCTGTCTGTCTGTGTGTTAGATGTAGGAGATACCATGTGAGTAGTAGTAGTGTCATGGCAGGCGAAGACCTTGTCAACAGATGATAACTATCTGCAAATCACACATCTTGTGCAACTACAAGCCCCTTCGGCTGACCAGTGGTATTGTCACTGTGTCTGTGTCTGTACTGCATGTCTTCGTGTCGACATTGGTTGAAATGATTCTTATATTTGGTGTTTTAGTGGTTGCTTTAGTGTTGATGATACAATTGAAATGTTATGTTTACAAGTGAAGGTAACATTGTTGACTTGATTCTCCTCCTCTCTGTTTTAGCTAGCACTGACCAACACTTATACCTCTTGTGTCTTGTTTGTTAAAACATACATCAGAAAAGAAAAAGTTCATTTTTCCAGATAGGCTGAGGTGAAATACATTTTTTGACTCAAAATAATTTGGTGCAAATGTCTGGAACAACATTGAAGCTAAAAGTTGCTGTGGTAGTAGACTCCCAGAGGCCTATACAGTAGGAACATGTTACTCTTTTCAATGTGCCTTTATTTTTAGACAGCTTTTAGTCTGCCACCTCAGGTTGGAGCAGAGAACCACAGAGAGTTATGATTGTGGCACCAATAGTCAACTTCAGAGATTTGAACATGTATGATTTGGTCCAGAGCTTTATCATTGTTTCAAGTACAGAGGAGGAAACCAAAATGAAAATAATGCTCTGTAGGCCTAGTGCTATCCACATGATTGACCTTTCAATTACTCTCATCAAATCCACAAATGTGGAAGTACTCAAAGTCTCCTTGTGGGATTTACAGCAAGAAAAAGTGAAAATGCATACATCTTCATATGAAAAACAACTGAGATTGTTCAAATAGTTATCTGAAACAACTGAAATGTTATCATTGTCCTGACCCATGACTGTTTGTTCTTAGGGTAATGATAAACTACTAGGATCTAATTTTGCTCAGCCCCCATAACCCCAACATTATTGGGCAATAAACACATTTGCAAATAGAGCTTAAAATTAGCTAGAAATTGAGGAAGATTATTCCTTGCTCACAGTCCCACACTCCAATTTACCACAGATAAATCCTATTTGTTTGTCCCTGGAAATCTCTAAACAATACAAGAGACTTATTTTATTGTAAAAGTAAGGTTTAGACTTCCACTAGGTAATCATAAATCATTTGTTAAAGCAAGATTCTCTACAAAATAAAAAATTAAAAACAGTTGAAGTTATAAAACTTCTTCACTCCGTTTGTAGATAACTTTCAACAGTCAAGGATTTTACATATAAAATGTAGACTACCGTCTACATGCAAAACCTTCGAAACTAAAACAGACTACCATTGGAATATATTCTTACACATCCACCCCTAGTTGTTTTTTCCACCCTGCAAGAAGAAAACTCAAGTAGCCCCATGTCTGTACACTAAATAAGTAAACAATTGCATCAATAAACATTTAGCGCGATGCTCCACGTAAATCAATTACAGTGTCTTGATAAAGCCCTTTAATCATTGACCGCTGTTTTGCTGAGAATTCATTTTGCCTCTTCCTAGCCCAATCCTATCTGTCAGCACACGGCTGCCGTGACCGGTTATCTCTGTCTGCTGTTATAGGTTCTTTCTTCTGTCATCAACCAATCAATAGTCATTTGACCTCATGATCAGGAAGAAAACACAAGATACTATAAGAGAAGGATTTCAACCTTATACTTCATCTTCACAAGAGTTGTTTTAAAATGAACAAATACCTAAGTAGCATCAGAAGCTAGACAGCAACTGACATGTTGGCCTCTTTCATAAACTCAACATTCAAACAAACTCATTGGTTCCATTATGACAGTTCATCACCCTTTCACCTATATTCTACTGACTGAGCTTGATGAACAGTTCAACTCTATTGGGAGTTGAAAGAGGAGGCCTAATGATGAGAAGGCCTAATGTAGGCCTAATGATGAGGTACATGTCACAGACTGACCTGTATAATAGAGAAGGGAATCATTGGGTTGCAGTGCCACCTTGTGGACAAAGGATGCAGTATCCCATTATTTTTGTAGGTGATCGTTGGCCAAGAAGACAACTTTGCGGGTGACGTTCAACTTTCAGAGCAAATGAATTAATCGGCAGTTTTCCCAATTTTGTTTGAATAATCTCAACATAGACGGTAAAATGATACACAACAACAATAATACACCGTATAATTTGACCTTTTACATGACCAATATGGTATCACCACATCAATAACTACGGATCTATAATAATGTGTCCATTTTCGTACACAGCAAAAATGATCAAGTCAGAATGTGTTAATTCAACTAACGAACGACACGAATCTTCGTTCTTGAGCAATCCGTCCTCAGCTTTACTTCAACTGCTCTTGGAACATGGTTTGAAGTCCCATGGTTTGAAACGTAAACAAACAACCAAGTTGCTTGTTGTGTGGTGGAGTTAATCTACTGTACGCGCTGATGAAATTCCTCTCTCTGTATCCATCAGCTATGTAAAAGTATGTGTAACAGGTCACATGGTCAATATCTGTGGAACGGTTGTATTCGGAAAGTTATAGTGCTACAGTAGTACCGTCATAGCACAACAGTTTTAGAACTACAGAATACTTGTCTGTTACATGTGTTCCTGACTGTACCTGGAGTGGTGAGGTGACCGTGTAGTGTTCCATGCTTCTCTCCATACATCCTCCTGACTGTGGATAGCTGAGCCCTGACAGTGACCAGGCCCAGTGACGAGACCGTAGACCAATCAGCCTCTCTCTCCCCTCTCACTGGGAGCACACTGCAGTGCTCACCCAGGCCCTGCCCGGCCCTACACGAGCAGAGTGAGGGTGAAAGAGTGTGTGTGGGAGTTTATGTGTGAGGGACGGAGAGCTATGGGGCTGTAGCCGGTGGGGATGTAGGACCATAAGCTAAGCCACTTACCCAGTGTGTGTGTGTACCTTATCAGGACCCCAGTGTCCCAACAATTCACCCAAATGTCCTGACAAGGTATGAAAACAATAACTTTTTTGAAAAGTCTGTGTGTGGGGGGAGGGGGGGGGAATAATCCTATAATGCCTGGCACAATGAGATTTGATTGGAGTGTAATACCCCCATCCACGCACACTGCTAATGGGGAGATCTGCTTACCTGGGTTTAACACTAACACACACACATCTAAATGTAAATGTGTCTGTAATTTTGTGTGCTGCTATTTTGGCTAGGTCTCTATTGTGAAAGAGATTGTTAATCTCAATGAGACTCATTTTGTAAAATAAAGGGAAAAAAACACAAATAAATAAAAACATCTAGACCGTGTTAACTTATTATCTGAGTTGAGCCCAGGTCTTGAAATGCCAGTCTCAATGTGACTTCTATGGTTAAAAATGGAAGGCCAGCATCCCGGAGTCGGCTCTTCACTGTTGACGTTGAGACTGGTGTGTTGCGGGTACTATTTAATGAAGTTGCCAGTTGAGGACTTGTGAGGCGTCTGTTTCTCAAACTAGACACTCTAATGTACTTGTCCTCTTGCTCAGTTGTGCACCGGGGCCTCCCACTCCTCTTTCTATTCTGGTTAGAGACAGTTTGCGCTGTTCTGTGAAGGGAGTAGTACACAGCGTTGTACGAGATCTTCAGTTTCTTGGAAACTTCTCTCATGGAATAGCCTTCACTTCTCAGAACAATAATAGACTGACGAGTTTCAGAAGAAAGGTCCTTGCTTCTGGCCATTTTGAGCCTGTAATTGAACCCACAAATGCTGATGCTCCAGATACTCAACTAGTTTAAAGAAGGCCAGTTTTATTGCTTCTTTAAAAGCACGACAGTTTACAGCTGTGCTAACATGATTGCAAAAGGGTTTACTAATGATCAATTAGCCTTTTAAAATTATAAACTTGGATTAGCTAACACAACGTGCCATTAGAACACAGGAGTGATGGTTGCTGATAATGGGCCTCTATAGGCCAATGTAGATATTCCATAAAAAATCGGCCGTTTCCAGCTACAATAGTCATTTACAACGTTAACAATGTCTACACTGTATTTCTGATCAATTTGATGTTATTTTAATGGACAAAAAACAAGGAAATTTCAAAGTGACCCCTGAACTTTTGAACGGTAGTGTATATGAGGAGGAAAGGTTCAAGCATGTAGCCTATCCAAGCATAGAGAGCTTTCATGAAATAGCTGAAGAATGACGAATGAGACGGTTTTCAGATGATGAATAGAGCGAAACAGGATTTGTCTGTCTGTGAGCTAAAGCATACGTCTACTGCTCCAGATGAGAAAACTCTCTCCACTTTAGAACTGTGTTGAGCCCAGTGTCTCTTTCCAAAAACCCTTCATTCACATCCTGTCAGTCTCGTTAGAGAGATTAGTTTTCATTTTGATTGATGACAGTTTGTACTACTGTAAACTGAAGTGATTGACACTATCAGCATTCACAAGCACTGCCTCCTAGCAGACAACAAGGTGTATATGGATCATACTCTATATATGGCCCGTACGCCAAACCTTATTAAATAAAGATTAAATATTTTTTATTTTTTTATTACATTCTGACTGACAGTAAACATACAGAAATTGCAGATTGCACCCAGTCCTAAGCAATAGAAAGGTGAATTATATTGCATTCCACTAACTTTATTTATATGTTAACAAATGGGAGGGCTGGACTGTTTGGGGTTACTTGAGTTGCTTTAGTTCCTTCTTGTCCTGTCACTGATAGGGCAGAGAGTTGACTTGTTCAGCCAATCAGAACCCACCACAAAGTCATTCAGCATTTTGGGTAAACAGATCCGTTCGCTGAAGGGCTGTTCTATGGCTTTTGTTGTGTTTACATTTGCCAACTGATTCTGCAAGCATCAGAGCGCCAGTAGTAGTTTGTTCAAGTTGTGACGGTTGAGCAATTCATCTCAATATATGCCCTGAAGCTAAGTGAAATATACATTTGAATTTTACACTGAACGTATGGTGGCTTGTTGCCTCAGGCAGCAGTACAATCGATTTGAGAGGAGGGATCATAAATGACAAGAAAACCCTCCATCTTAGCTGTTTATTATTGTCATGTGATTGTTGATAATTGTTTATAGTGTTGATATTACTGTTGAGGAGGGACTAGCTCTGTCCAACCCCATAGAGACGCAGACATATCACAGGTTTATTACAGACGTATCTCCTTAACTCAGTTCAATAACAGGAACATCTATGTAGATTCACTTCTCGGTTTGATCATTGCACTGCTTTTAGCATTGTTGTATTTACTCTATGTGTGTAATAAACTGTTAATAAATAATGGCATAGCCTTCCATCTCAAATGGCAGATCACTCCTGTCCAAGTCCAGGAAAACGGATGTTATTGTCAAAGGTCACATCCCAGGATGGCTGATAGTGCTTCTGATTTGGCACCCTATTCCCTATATAGTGCACTAACTCTGGTCAAAAGTAATGAACTGTATACTGTAAGGTAGGGGTATTCAACCAGGGGTCCAGGTACTGCTGGCGGTCCACGAATATATACAGTGTATATTATTATTGACTTTTTCCACATTTTGTTGTGTTACAGCCAGAATTGAAAATGGACTAAATGTATATTTTGTATCATTGGCCTACACACAATACCCCATAATGTCGAAGTAGAATTGTTTGCCGAAATTTTTACAAATTAATTAAAAATGAAAAGCTGAAATGTCTTGAGTCAATAAGATTTCAACCCCTTTGTTATGGCAAGCCTAAATATACTGAACAAAAATATAAACGCAACATGTAAAGTGTTGGTCCCATGTTTCATGTGCTGAAATAAAAGATCCCAGAATTGTTCTATACGCACAAAAAGCTTATTTCTCTCAAATGTGGTGCACAAATTTGTTTACATCCGTTAGTGAGCATTTCTCCATTGCCAAGGTAACCCTTCCACCTGACAGGTGTGGCATATCAAGAAGTTGATTAAACAGCATGATCATTACACAGGTGAGCCTTGTGCTAGGGAAAATAAAAGGTCACTATAAATGTGCAGTTTTGTCACACAACACAATGCCACAGATGTCTCAAGTTTTGAGGCGTGCAATTGGCATGCTGACTGCAGGAATGTCCACCAGAGCTCTTTCCAGATAATTGAATGTTCATTTCTCTACCATAAGCCGCCTCCAATGTCATTTTAGATAATTTGACAGTACGTCCAATTGGCCTCACAACCGCAGGCCACGTGTAACCATGCCAGCCCAGGAACTCCACATCTGGCTTCTTCACCTGTGGGATCGTCTGAGACCAGCCAGCCGGACAGCTGATGAAACTGTGGGTTTGCACAACCGAAACATTTCTGCACAAATTGTCAGAAACTGTCTCAGGGAAGCTCATCTGCGTGCTCGTCATTCTGACCAGGGTCTTGAGCTGACTGCAGTTTGGCGTCGTAACCGACTTCAGTGGGCAAATGCTCACCTTCGATGGCCACTGTCACGCTAGAGAAGTGTGCTCTTCACAGATGAACCGGTTTCAACTGTATCAGGCAGCTGGCAGGCGTATAGGTGAGCGTTTTGCTGATGTCAACATTGTGAACAGAGTGCCCCATGGTGGAAGTGGGGTTATGGTATGGGCAGGCATAAGTTACGGACAATGAACACAATTGCATTTTTATCGATGGCAATTTGAATGCACAGACATAACATGACAAGATCCTGAGGCCCATTGTTGTGCCATTCATCCACCACCATCAACTCATGTTTCAGCGTGATCATGCACAACCCCATGTCGCAAGGATATGTACACAATTCCTGGAAGCTGAAAATATCCTAGTTCTTCCATGGCTTGCATACTCACCAGACATGTCATCAATTGAGCATGTTTGGGATGCTCTGGATCGACGTTTATGACAGTGTGTTCCAGTTCCTGCCAATATCCAGCAACTTCGTACAGCCATTGAAGAGGAGAGGGACAACATTCCACAGGCCACAATCAACAGCTTGATCAACTCTATGCGAAGGAGATGTATCACGCTGCATGAAACATTTGCTTAACAAGTCACATAATATGTTGTATGGACTCAGTCTTTGTGCAATAATAGGGTTTACCCTGTTTTTTTTTTTTATTAAAACATTTTTTTGCCCCAATTTCGTGGGATCCAATTGGTAGTCTTGTCTCATTGCTGCAACTCCCGTACAGAGGCGAAGGTCGAGAGCCATGCGTCCTCCAAAACACAACCCAGCCAAGCCACACAGCTTCTTGGCATGATACCCACTTAACCCAGAAGCCAGCTGCACCAATGTGTCAGAGGAAACACCGTACACCTGGCGACCATGTCAGCATGCATTGCACCCAGCCTGCCACAGGAATTGCTAGAGCACAATGGAACAGAACATCCCTGCCGGCCAACCCTCCACCTAACCCGGACAACGCTGGACCAATTGTGCTCCACCCCGTGGGTCTCCCAGTCAGGGCTGGCTGCGACAGAGCCTGGACTTGAACCAGGATCTCTAGTGGCACAGATAGCACTGCAACGCAGTGCCTTAGACCACTGTGCCACTCAGGAGGCCTTACCTTGATTTTGAATGACTACCTCATCTCTGTACCCCACACATACGCTTATCTGTAAGGTGCCTCAGTCGAGCAGTGAATTTCAAACACAGATTCAACCACAAAGACCAGGGAGGTTTTCCAATGCCTTGTAAAGAAGGGCACCTATTGTTAGATAGGTAAAAAAAAGACAAGCAGACACTGAATATCCCTTTGAGCGCGGGGAAGTTATTAATTACACTTTGGATGGTGTATCAATACACCCAGTCACTACAAAAATACAGGCGTCCTTCATAACTCAGTTGCTGGAGACGAAGGAAACCACTCAGGGATTTCACCATGAGGCCATTGGTGACTTTAAAACAGTTACAGAGTTTAATGGCTGTGATAGGAGAAAACTGAGGATGGATCAACAACATTGTAGGTACTCAATAACAGTGGCGGTTCTAGACCATTTCAACTGGGGGGGTGCCAAGCTGGGGCCAGTTGTACTGTTAGAGGGGCCAGTTACATTAGACGTTATTGTTGTCATATCGTTTTCTTCACTGCATTGCAGGCAGTAGCAGGCAAAAGACCATATTCATGATCATCATCGTTGCCACTGTCTAATAACGGATGTAAAAAAAAGAACGATAGCAAAAATGTGTTATGTAAAAATTATTTCATACTCCACATTTAGGGGGGCCACAAGGGGGTCCAAAATTGTTGTCACTGCCCCCCCCCCCCCCCCCGAACCGCTAGTGCTCAATAATACTAACATAAATGACAGAGTGAAAAGAAGGAGGTCTGCACAGAATAAAAATATTACATGCATCCTGTTTACAATAAGGCACTAAAGTAAAACTGCAAACAATGTGGCAAAGAAATATACTTTATGTCCTGAATACAAAGCGTTATGTTTGGGGCAAATCCAACACCACACATCACTGAGTACTACTCTTCATAGTTTGAAGCATGGTGGTGGCTGCATCATGTTATGAGTATACTTGTCATTGGCAAGGACTAGGGAGTTTTTTAGGATAAAAAGAAATGGAATAGAGCTAAGCACAGGCACAATTCTAGAGGGAAACCTGGTTCAGTTTGCTTTCCAACAGACACTGGGAGACAAATTCACCTTTCAGCAGGACAATAACCTAAAAGATAACACCAAATATACACTGGAGTTGCTTACCAAGATGACATGGAATGTTCCTAAATATTTTACAGTCCAGGTATGCAAAGCTTTTAGAGACTCATCCAGAAAGACTCAAAGCTATAATCGCTGCCAAAGGTTATTCTCACATGTATTGACTCAGGGGTTTGAATACTTATGTTAATGAGATATTTTGGTATTTCATTTTCAAAAAATGTGCTATCGTTTCTATAAACATGTTAGGGGCGACAGGTGGCCTAGTGGTTAGAGTGTTGGGCCAGTAACCAAAAGGTTGCTGGATTGAACCCCCAAGCTGACAAGGAAAAAAATCTTTGCACACTCTTGGCATTCTCTCAACCAGCTTCATGAGGTAGTCACCTGGAGTGCATTACAATTAACAGATGTGCCTTGATAAAAGTGAATTTGTGTAATTTCCTTCTTAATGCGTTTGAGCCAATCAGTTGTGTTGTGACAAAGTACGGGTGGTATACAGAAGATAGCCCTATTTGGTAAAAGACCAAGTCCAAATTATGGCAAGATTAGCTCAAATAAGCAAAGAGAAATGACACTTCATCATTACCTTAAGACATGAAGTTCAGTCAATGTGGAACAGTTCAAGAAATTTGAACGTTTCTTCAAGTGCACTCTTCAAGTGCAGTCGTAACAACTGGACACCTGAGTGGCGCAGCAGTGTAAGGCACTGCATCTCAGTAAAAAGGCATCACTGGAGTCCCTGGTTTGAATCCAGGCTGAATCACATCCGGCTGTGATTGGGAGTCCCATAGGGCGGTGCACCATTGGCCCAGTGTTGTCTGGGTTTGGCCGGGGTAGGCCATCATTGTAAATAGAAATTTGTTCTTAACTGACTTGCCTAGTTAACTAAAGGAGGATAAGTTCATTAGAAGTTCCAGCCTCAGAAATTGAAGCCCAAATAACTTCTTCATGGAGTTCAACAGATGCATCTCAACATCAACTATTCAGAGGAGACTGTGAATCAGGTCGAATTGCTGCAAAGAAACCATTATTAAAGTACACCAATGAGAATAAGAGACTTGCTTGGGCCAGTAAACATCTGTCCTTTGGTCTGATGAGTCCAAATTTGAAATGTTTGATTCCAACCGCCTTGTCTTTGTGAGATGCAGAGTAGGTGAACAGATGATCGCCACATGTGTGGTTCCCACCGTGAAGCATGGAGGAGGAGGTGTGATGGTGTGGGGGTGCTTTGCTGGTGACACTGTCAGTGATTTATTTAGAATATACACTACCGTTCAAAAGTTTGGGGTCACTTATAAATGTCCTTGTTTTCCATGAAAACATACATGAAATGAGTTGCAAAATGAATAGGAAATATAGTCAAGACGTTGACAAGGTTAGAAATAATGATTTGTAATTGAAATAATAATTGTGTCCCTCAAACTTTGCTTTCGTCAAAGAATCCTCCATTTGCAGCATTTACAGCCTTGCAGACCTTTGCCATTCTAGTTGTCAATTTGTTGACGTAATCTGAAGAGATTTCACCCCATGCTTCCTGAAGCACCTCCCACAAGTTGGATTGGCTTGATGGGCACTTCTTACGTACCATACGGTCAAGCTGCTCCCACAACAGCTCAATAGGGTTGAGATCCGGTGACTGTGCTCGCCACTCCATTACAGACAGAATACCAGCTGACTGCTTCTTCCCTAAATAGTCCTTGCATAGTTTGGAACTGTGCTTTTGGTCATTGTCCTGTTGTAGGAGGAAATTGGCTCCAATTAAGCGCCGTCCACATGGTATGGCATGGCTTTGTAAACTGGAGTGATAGCCTTTCTTCTTCAAGATCCCTTTTACCCTGTACAAATCTCCCACTTTATCACCACCAAAGCACCCCCAGACCATCACATTGCCTCCATCATGCTTGACAGATGGCGTCAAGCACTCCTCCAGCATCTTTTCATTTTTTCTGCGTCTCACGAATGTTCTTCTTTGTGATCCGAACACCTCAAACTTACAGTAGGTTTGTTTGTCCATAACACTTTTTTCCCAATCTTCCTCTGTCCAGTGTCTGTGTTCTTTTGCTCATCTTAATATTTTCTTTCATTGGCCAGTCTGAGATATTACTTTTTCTTTGCAACTCTGACTAGAAGGCCAGCATCCCAGAGTCACCTCTTCACTGTTGACATTGAGACTGGTGTTTTGCGGGTACTATTTCATGAAGCTGCCAGTTAAGGACTTGTGAGGCGTCTGTTTCTCAAACTAGACACTCTAATGTACTTGTCCTCTTGCTCAGTTGTGCACCAGGGCCTCCCACTTCTCTTTCTATTCTGGTTAGAGCCACTTTGCCCTGTTCTGTGAAGGGAGTAGTGCACAGCGTTGTATGAGATCTTCAGTTTCTTGGCAATTTCTCGCATGGAATAGCCTTAATTTCTCAGGACAAGAATAGACTGACGAGTTTCAGAAGAAAGTTATTTGCTTCTGGCCATTTTGAGCCTGTAATCAAACCCGCAAATGCTGATGCTCCAGATACTCAACTAGTCTAAAGAAGGCCAATTTTCTTGCTTCTTTAATTAGCACAACAGTTTTCAGCTGTGCTAACATATTTGCAAAAGGGTTTTCTAATGATCAATTAGCCTCTTAAAATTATCTACTTGGATTAGCTAACACAACGTGCCATTAGAACACAGGAGTGATGGTTGCTGATAATGTGCCTCTGTACGCCTATGTAGATATTCCATAAAAAATCTGCCGTTTCCAGCTACGATAGTCATTTACAACATTAACAATGTCTACACTGTATTTCTGATCAGTTTGATTTCATTTTAATTGACAAAAAAAGTGCTTTTCTTTCAAAAACAAGGACATTTCTAAGTGGCCCAGGACTTTTGAACGGTAGTGTATTTTCATTCGTTGAAAATACATGATACTACATGATCCCATATGTGTTATTTCATAGTTTCGATGGCTTCACTAATATTCTACAATGTAGAAAATAGTAAAAAATAAAGAAAAACCCTTGAATGAGTAGGTGTGTCCAAACTTTCTTACTGGTATTGTAGGTCTGAATCCAGACTGTAGGCCAAGGCCCCTTCATGATGCAGTACTTCTTGAGTTGGACATACATTTTTGCCAACACATTGCTAACCATTGTTTAACCAGCTAAACAGCTGCTATATGCGAATGTGTTTGTAGTAGGGCTGGCACAATTATTGTATAATAGTCATCGTAATCGTCTTAATACATTCATTTTAGAAGAAGGGGGGTTTAAACGTTATATTCAAGTATTTATAGCTTAAGCAATAGCAGTTTTTCATTTTTACATGAAGTGGGTAAAGTTGGTAATCATTTTACGGACAGAACGGCACGGTTGGGAGGAGAAGCCTCCTTTCCAAAAGTTCTAAGCGGTCAAAACTATTCTTTTTTGAGACGGGTGTAACCAAAGCTGTGTTGGATTAATTAAGTACTGTATGTCGTTGTTGTATTCAGTAGGTATGTCTTTCAAATATGCATTATGATGCATTACAAGCTCAAAACATTTAAAACAATAAGACAAAAACTGCTAATTTGCATGACAATTCGTCACAACCCTAGTTTCACGTTACCTTTCTAGTATAGGCGATCTTAGGGTTTACACTTCTTCCAATTAGAATGTGGGGAGGTCAAAATCATGAAAAACTATCTACCAAATCTATTCATTTTGAAATGTTGATTACTTGTCCTTGCTATTATAATTCACCGGATGATAAGACAAGATTTGAACAACAAAAATAACATGTTTTGCAAACATGATGGGAGTCCCTGGGTCGCAGGTTTGCCTGGGCGGGGGTCCCTGGGCAAGAAAAGGTTGAAGACACTGCTGTAAGGGAATAAGGTGCAGCCCAGGTAATGTCCACCAGGGACAAAAACTCATAACTGCAGGTCATGGCTGTGACGTACTAATGTCAGTATTATTAAGTCTGCTGATGCATGAGACATTACGTCAGCACTATCTCAAATTAGGAGGAGTGACCTTGTGACATTGTGATTTGCAGCATTTTTATGTCTGCACAAAGAAACATCGTATAAAGAAATACAGTATAATAAAAACCAGAAAGAACAGAACAGTTTTGACTAAACAATGACGCTACTCTAGTGTGCCCTTCTTAGGACAACTAATATCCCTAGTTTGGTTGGGGAGTTTTACATCTCCCAGACTCATATGTAAATCATACCATGTGTGGTTAGTGACATAATGAAAACCAACCCCAAGCTATTTACACAGTACACTCCTGAAAAGGCATGTTTTGGCAACTTTAGTGTAATTGGATCAGAGGTTGCTGATGTGGTTGGATGCTTTTCCAGTTTTCCCCAGGTGGTTCCCATGTGTTTTTCAGGTGAAAGCCCAGCGTTTCAGGCCGCTCTTCTTCACACCTTTCTACTATCCTGGCTATGATTTCATCCTGATTCACTCTGACGCGGTCTTTTCCATTCATCAAATACTACCCACTGCCTAAATTGGACCTTAAATCGTATTATTCTACTCTTCAAAGCTTTGACTTCCCAGGTTCATATCAGTCTGAATGGAGTCTCATCCGTCAGTCACAGCTTATTGTGGGGCCCTTTTTAACAACCTTCATATCTTCTCCACGCCTCCTTGATTGCAGTCGTGTCAAAAACACAAACAAAAATGACGACGATATTTTCTACATTGAATGGACCTGGTGGCCAGAAGAGAAGCCCACTGCACTGTGTATTGCCAACCACAGGTTAAACAAAGTCAACAGCTGGTGTGAGCTCCACCATACGCACCGAAACCGTGAGATGGTAAAAGAAACTGTGTACTCACCATCAGCGAATGGAATCTCCATGCTTGTACTGACTTGTGAGTTTACATTGACCATCTCTCTCCTCCCCCTGTTTCTTTCAAATGTGTCTTTCTTTTTCTCCTGTATTCCTAAAGTTCTAGGATTTGAAATATGGAAGTTAGCGGCCGCCTGCGTTATAGTGAGAAAGGGTAGTGTTGATGCAAGGTAAGGCCCCAGCCGTAGGTAGGTAGGTACTCCTCGCTGTTATCTTATTGATTTTCCTAATCTGGGCAAATGTGGGTGGAGAGGTTAAACAGTAACCAGGCTCGTATAGAGACCAGATCTATATGACAGGCAGCTGTTGCTATAGCAACTAGATGATAGAAGCTCAAATACGGTCTGTAGACAAGTTGTGTACTTCTTTCTATATTCAATATCCAAACATTTTATTAGTGTGCATTGAGTAAAGGAAGGAAGGAAGAATGGGAGACTGCATTTGTTCAACCATGGCGAGAAAGGGGGAAGGCGGAGAGAGGGACATGAACGAGAAAGCTGGATTGGAGCATGTACAGAGGGTGTTACCGCCCCACCTCAGGCGCTGAGTGTGAATGAAGTTAATGTTTTGGTTGAAAAAAATAATAATCCGTCCAGGTTATGCAATGCACAGACAAACACTGGACGAATACAATTTGATACAAATATCCCTGTGGATGGCAGCAAGGCAACAACGTATACAGGTCTCACACTGATGTTATTACAAATTAGCGCATTTGTTTTCCTTGTGGGAACTTTCACTTTTGGTCACTTGTATGGGTCAGTTGCTGTCCTGAAAAGGAGTTTTCCCACGGAATCAGATATCCTCTGAAAACATTGAAATGTTTATTGATTGATTAGGTGTCATAAAGTTTCACTCACAAATATTTTACGAGCATGAACATGTAAAGAGGAATGACGCATGCAGTGCATATTCATCAAACTTACATTTGTGACACATACTACAAGGTAGAATATTTTGTATTAATATGAACCATTGTGGCCATGAAATAAAAGATACAAATCACTTTACATTTGCCTCCCAGTCTCTCATTGTTAATGGAGATGTACCAATTTAATTGTATAGTTCCTGAGTGTCCATTGCGCAGATATCCCAATAATTCTGACCATAAAAGCCTCATTAGTCCAGTTTTATAGCAGAGATGGACACTCTCTCCGGATGAATGTGGAGAATCAATGAGGTGGAAAAACATGACAGCAGAGCAGATCCCCTAGCCTCCCTTGGCCTCCTTGTTAAATAAGCACAGATGCAGGCCGGGAGCCATTTGAGAGAATATGCACAATATAGCCTGTCGCTGTGTCCATTTGATAATATTTACACTCTCATGCGTACATTAATAGACTGTACATGAATTGACATCTTACAACTATAAATGTAAGATGGGATTGATTGGCTGTTGCTAGTAACAAACGCCCATCCAAAGATAATTCGAAGAAAATCTATTCAAAGTCTCTTGAAGTCCTCCTTTTAAGACAGATAGAGGTGGAAAAGCACCCTGGAACTGTAAGGTTTATTAAAACACCCACTACTAAGTTAAACTCCTTTCTTTTTTATTCAAAGAATGCTTGACAGTGTTGTCATTTTCAAGCCAATCATGACCTCTAATAAGTGAATTACAATGTTGTAAAAGATAATTGGTCTACAACAGAACAAATAACAAAAATGATCTACGTCTCTAAATTTACAGTAAACATATGTATTATACAATAAAAAACAAATAGAAAACAGTGAACTATAAAAGTGCTTAATTTTCAATACAAATAGCTTCGCAAAATGTCACTCGAGCCAAATAATCAACCAAAAACAGTGCAAACAGTTTGTGGACTTATCAAACACGTTGGCATAGACCTAGAAATATATTGACCTCATCTTCTCAACATTTTCAATAAAGGACATGATCAAATGAATACGACATGATTCCCTTCTGGTTTTAGGTAGCTGGGTTCTGTATGTCCTGGCCCCAAATGGAGCTTTGCAACCCAAGAGTTTATGTAGATTTAAGTTCCTTAGGCTTATAATTAGGCTGATTTCCATGCAGAGGAGAGAACTGACATCATCATGACGGGGGGGGGGGGGGGAGAGGCTGCCTAAACATCCAGTGGGTGGTGCATCAAACATTTGTTAATAATAAACACAAAAATAGTGGTACTGTAATTTAATCACAGAAACTTTTTTGTAATTTTTAGTTACTTCCAACTTTGCAAAACCAGTTATAGTTTTTTTTAATTACTATTATTATTTTGAAATTCTTCGCATCTCACACATCTTTTCTTACAGTTGTTTTTTTTATGAGATCAGTGGAATGGTTCAACAGAAACAGTTAATTATTTAAAGTCTTCCGTTAAAACAGGGAAAATGTGACTGACGTCCAATATGTTTTAATATCTTTTTCGTTTCTTGGCTTTGGCTTTTGAACCAGCGGAGGAACACTGGTTTCTGTTACACGAACCTCCATATTTTGATGGACAAGCAGAGCATGGTTTGCCACTTTTGTAGGGAGCCTCTCCAACCCAGTTCCCTCTGGAAGAGCAATAAAACGTGGTTAACTACTGATCTTGTGTGTTTATTTGTTTCCTTTTATTATTAGAGAATATTCACTTCAATATAAGGTTCTGATGAATATAGCTTGTACATTGAAAAAGAAACATGTTCATCTATAGTGGGTATATACTATAGATTTGGCTTTTTTGTGCTCATTATAACAAGACAGCTTGCTCTTTCTATGAACAGAGAAGGATTTCTGTGTACATTACTTACTTGATAGAGTAGTTGCAAACCAGGAACACTGCTGTTCTCCAAGAGCTCCCATACACGTTCATGTTTGAGCACTTGTTGATGGCACATCCCATCCTATTGGTATTGGCCCATACCATCTGAAACAGAAAGAAGCAATGTATCAATTTGTTGATGCAATGTGTAGTTCTCATGGTCAACATGATTAATTGCAGACAAGTTCTCACACACAGTCACCCAATTTCTTACCAATACAAATATCAACTATACCAGTACAGTACTTATCTTCTGTAAATAGAAGACTATGGATAGAACACATCCCAGTCAACACGTTCACATTTAGTGCAATATCTAAGCCACACACCTGTGTATAGTGGGAACAAACTGGTCCACTGCATGTGTTGGGGTAGGAGAAGGAGTTTTTCTCATCCTGCCAGGACCTCACCAGCTCAATGACTGATCGGTATCTAGGAGAAGAAAGAGACATTTTGGTATTTTCATAAAATACCAACCTACTTCATATTTGACCAGATATACAGTAAGACAGTGTTCTTTAGGCAGTCATTGTTGAACCAAACATTCACATAAGCAACATGGAAAGAAGAGGGACAGTTCAAAAGTACCTGCCAGAGTTGATGGATAGGTTTTGGCCCATATATCTCATGGTCTGTGAGGGTCCATGATCCCATATGCAGCGGGAGGCCCAGGAATCTGCTGATTTTGCCAGTTTCCCATCCCACACCTAAAGCATGGAGAGAGAGCAGCAGTTCAACACCTCTCAAAGATAAAAACGCATGAACCCTGCCCTAGCATGAGGAAGGCTTTACAGATGTCCGCTGGTCCTATCTATCTAGCGTCTCTTCACCACATTGTTTTACTTGTGTGTACATACTTACGTGATGCTTGACTTATTCAATAAATATACATGATTAAACGTCAACCAAAAATATTTCTAAAATGTAACTCTAGTGTAGAGCAAAAACACAAGTTATGTTTCAGATTTGATTGAGTGTTAGTAAGCCCTGCCTTCGCATGTGTCAGTCAGTCATGCGTCAGTCCCTTGTTTTCCTGACCTGGTACAGTAGATGTAGGGGCCTTACCATGATCTCCATGTTGGCAGCTTGAGGGAAGACCTGGGAGCGGACACTGTTGTGATAATCCAACAAGGCATTCATTTCTCTGGAGGAGATGGCTCTCCTCCTTCGGCTACGAGGCATGTTGATGCTAGTAAGATTCAGATTACTCCAGTCAGAGTCTGCCTCGTAGGCAGGTCTAGGTAGTTGGAGAAGGTCTGTCTGGTTGGATTTGGACAGAGACAGCACAGCAGCAGCTCCAGTGTAAGGCATTGACCAGAAGATGGCAGCGAAGAGGAGCTGAGCACAAGCAGCACCCATCTCTACCCTCTGGATGGGGTTGTGACAGCACATGGTTCTAGTAGACTTCTGTTGAGTGGGGAGAGGAGGAAAGCATGTTGAATAAATATATATTTTTTAGAAACTGTTATAAGCTACAATATTAGGAGTCAAAAGAGCAACAATTATTGGGGAGAAAGCTTCTATTAAGTCATGTTTCTAATTCCTGTGCAAAGTGTTGTCTGAACTCTATGAACATACTTATAATAATGAATTAATGAATTATACATTGGTAAGTCAGAATCAAGTTTAGAGAGGAGGTCAAGAGAATGCAAATGTTACATTCTTAACTGTAGTTTGTTTGTAGTTAGGCAAAAAATATACAGTAGATACTGATAGCAAAAACCTTATACAGTGACAATATACTATATCCAAATAACTATCAATTTTTAATTAATATGTAAATTGTACAGTCAGAATGTTATCATGAAACTTGTTCCTTTTAACACACGTAGGCTAAACTGAAAAATTATAGGAAGCCTATAGCTGAAACAATATTTTTACACAAGTATCTGTAATCAATATAATTATTTAATTTGACATTCTAATTCACAATGGAAAGTTATAAATGTAATATTCTCTACTAGCATCAATGAAAATGTAAAATTACCATTCTTATTGCTTAATTCATCTCACATTTATCACGGTCTCTATTATATTTAATAAATACAAATGCCATACACACAATGCAGCAATGCCCCTGACCCAGACAGTACATACCTTTATCAGTTATTCAAGCCCAGCAGAGTAGAGCAGAGTAAAGCAGCCAGCTAGGAGACGAGAAGCTCAGCAGATCCACACTTAAACACTAGCCTTTGCAAACAAGACCGTTTGACATATGTGGCAGGGAAATTTAACTGGGCCAACTCTCTCACAGGGTATCTGACGCACTCACAAGCCCTCCTGTCTTCTCCCTCTTCTTTTTTTTCTCTCACAGAGGGTTTCTACCCAGGGGCCAGAAAACAATTTGATATATGTTAATACACTCATTATGAAAACTCACTGCACTGGCTTCCAAGCCCTGTAAAAAACACAAGAAAGATTTTCTAGTAATCATTGAAATACTGTACATATATTTCTATATTCTGTTTCTAAAGAATTCATTGCATATAAATATCTCTTCTTCTCTTGTATTTTCTTGATGGCTTATATTACTTGGATTTTTTTTATCCCTGAATAATAACGTTTTTTTTTTAAATCAACTATACAATGGGAGTTTTCCATCAAAAGAATTTGGGGGTTGGGACATTTGAGTGATATTTCATTTGAGGGCTTAGGTCTGCCTAAAGAGCTGTATGTAATCGTAGAGCACATGCTTTGGCTGCCCCTCTATCTCCACAGTTATCCCCAAGTTGTTTTAATAAAAACACAATAGAACATTTAAATAAATAAGAAGCATGCCTCCAGGGAATGAAACGAAAAAGGGCCTGGCACTGTGGAGTCAGCGTTCAGTGGATTCCAGGCATGAAGGTTCCTAGAACCTCTGCCATTTGTAATATACTGTACCTCTCGACTATCATGGCACTGCCAAGGTACACAGCACCAACTGTCAAAACTCTACCAGCAGTGTGGGGTCAAAGAGATCGCCAAGACACTTGCCTCCTCAGTGGAACAAATATATAATGGCAAAAGAGAGGTACAGTAACTGTCCAGTGGGAGCACTCTGATTAAATCAGTGGTATTTAGGCATTAAATCAAAAGGTTTTGATACCATATATAGTTACAAATACAGTTGGCATGTCAAATGGTTACACTTGCATATTACATTTCTTTCTAGGAGACTGTCTACAGTATATAGTACATGAAGTACTGTATTGTGTGGGATGGAATAGCTTGCTTTCAAGAATCACTATACTGTACTTTAGTTTCAATAACTTTAGTTCCAATACTTCAGTTTCAAACACCATCATAGTCTAACCATTGACCACCCAAACCTCTGAATGTATGCGATGAATAATGAATGTCACAGTTGGGAAATACCTTGGATGTATGCCATGGAATCCTATGGAAAAGTCTTTACTTTGTGGAAGATTCATCCACCCTCTACCCCCATGCCATGCCCAACGAAAAAGATGTTCTGTGTACAGAATGACCAGCACTCTTTAACTTAGGCATTCCAATGAGTCTTTCTCTCACTTTGAGTGGATGGGGAAAGCACAGGATTTCAGTCAAATTGGCCTAAATGCAAACTGAAATAAGTTTAGATTTTTAATCCAAATAAAAACCCATCATTTTGTCAGTCACCCAATTATCTCAAGCAAATATAATATACTTCCTGAAAAGCTTATATACTCACTATAGTATCATAAACATCCCCTTTCGACAAAATCAATTAGGTACAACCATACTGATGCCTGCTATTGGTACTGTAACCAGACCTATGCCAGTGAACTGTGTGGTGACATTATTGACTCTCCCTAAACTTTGGCCCCATCGGCTCATCTTGACATCATATTTATCAGTATAAGGTAAGACCCAGATGCAGACCGTGTCGAAGTAAGAATGTTTATTACAGCAACAGAGGCAAAGGTACAGGACGGCAGGCAGGCAGGCTTAGGGTCAGGTCAGGCAGAGGTCGGAAATCCAGATAGGGGCAACGGTACCGGACGGCAGGCAGGTTCAGGGTCAGGTAGCATGGTCAGGCGGGCGGGTTCAAGGTCAGGACAGGCAAGGTTCAAAAACCAGGAGGGCGAGAAAAAGAGAGGCTGAGAAAAGACAGGAGCTGACAGGACAAACACTGGTAAGCTTGACAAACAAGACGAATTAGCAACAGACAAACAGAAAACACAGGTATAAGTACACAGGGGATAATGGGGAAGATGGGCGACAGCTGGGGTGGGGTGGAGACAAGCACAAAGACAGGTGAAACAGATCAGGGTGTGACAGAACCCCACCCCCTCCCCCCCGCTACCTGGGCGCATACCTGGTTGGCCGGGGTGCCGGTGGTGGAAGTCTGTTATGAGGGCTGGGTCCAGGATGTCTCTAGCGGGGACCCAGCACCTCTCCTCCGGGCCATAACTCTCCCAGTCAACTAGGTACTGGAAACCCCTGCCCCCTGGTCGAACCCTCAGGAGGCGTCTCACCGTGTACGCCGGATGGCCATTGACGACCCGGGGAGGAGGGGTGGGCCTGGAAATGGAAGACAAGGGACTGTGAGACATGGACTTGATTCGGGACACATGAAAGGTGGGGTATATACGAAGGGTACGGGGCAACAGAAGACGAACAGTAGAGGGGCTAATGACCTTGGAGATGGGGAAAGGGCCGATTAACCAGGGGGTCAGTTTGCGAGAGTCCACCCGGACAGGCATATCCCGGGTGGAGAACCATACCTTCTGCCCGAGAAGATACCGGGGAGCAAGGGTCCGATGGCGATCCGCTTGTCGTTGATACATGGAGGTGGTCTTGAGGAGGGCCGACCGGGCTCTCCTCCAGGTACGACGACAGCGGGCGGACAAACATCTGGACAGAAGGTATGCCGACCTCCTCTTCCTGCTCAGGGAAGAGCATGGGCTGATATCCCAGGGAACACACGAAGGGTGATAGGCCTGTGGCAGAGCAGGGAAGGGTGTTGCAAGCATATTCAACCCACACTAACCACTGGCTCCAGGTGTGGGGTTGGCAGTGACCAGGCAGCACAGGGTGGTCTTGAGGTCCTGGTTGGCTCACTCTGACAGGCCGTGGGACTGGGGGTGGAACCCGGAGGACAGGCTGGCCGATGACCCAATGAGGGTGCAGAACGCCTTCCAGAAATGGGACGAGATCTGAGCCCCCGGTCGGAGCCCATGCCCACGGGCAGTCCATGGATCCGGAAGACGTGCTGCACCATGAGCTGGACCGTCTCTTTGGCAGAGGGTAGTTTTGGGAGAGGAATGAAGTGAGTGGCTTTGGAGAACCAATCCACCACAGTCAGGATGGCGGTGTTGCCATCAGATGGGGGAAGACCTGTGACAAAGTCCAGGGAGTTGTGAGATCAGAGATAGTGGGGGACAGGCAGAGGTTGGAGGACACCAGCCGGAGCTTGCCGAGGAGTTTTATTCTGTGCACAAGTGTGCAAGCTGTGACAAATGTGGACATGTCCGGGACCTTGGTAGGCCACCAAAAGCGCTGTCGCACAAAGGCCAAGGTCTGACGGGCGCCTGGGTGGCGGGCCAGCCTGGAGGAGTTGGCCCACTCCAGGACTGCGGAGTGGACAGTGTCGGGAACGAACATCCGGTTATCAGGGCCGGCGTGAAGGCCGAGGAGATGAGTGGTAGAGGGTAACGGTTTTTAACCGTAATGTCGTTGAGTCCCCAGTAGTCAATGCATGGGCGCAAGGTCTTGTCCTTTTTCTCCACGAAGAAGACGCCTGCTCCGCCGGGAGAGGAAGAGGAATGGATAAATCCAGCAGCTAGGGAGTCCCCAATGTAGGTACCATAGCCTTGGTCTCCGGTCCCGACAGAAAGTACAGACGTCCCAGGTAGCGATGTGGTGCTAGGGAGAAAGTCAATCCCGCAGTCATAGGGTCGGTGCGGCAGAAACGATGTGGCCCAGGCCTTGTTGAACACCTCCTGGATGTTATGGTACTCCGCGGGAATGGTGGAGAGGTCCGGGGCACCTTCCAATTCCCCAGGAAGACGTCCCGGGGCAGGTTGTGCTGACTTCAGGCAATGGGCATAGCAGAACGGGCTCCAGCCCATGATGGCACCAGTAGACCAGTTAATGAGGGGATTGTGTCGTTGGAGCCAGGAGAATCCCAATACCACGGGAATCAGAGGGTACTTGATGAGCAGGAACTGGATCGTCTGGCATAGGGTTCCCTGACACCCGTAAGTGGGTGGGAGTGGTGTTGTGAGTGACTCGGCCTGTAGACGCCAGTCCAGCGCTCTAACGTCCATGAGAATGGAGAGGGGCTGAGTGGGGATGTTCAGCTCGGACGCCAGGGTAGCGTAAAAAAACTCTCGTCGGCCCCAGAGTCAGTGAAAAGATATATACGTGAAGATATATACTTTCCCAATTAATGACCTGGCAAAAAGAATAGGCCAGACAGCGTGAGAGTAGTGTGTGTACATGGGACGTCAAATTCAATAAAGCAAGCTTGAGAAAGAAGATTCTTGGTATTAAAATAGGTACTCCGTCTGTACAGGAGCACGACAGCATAGACTGCGAATATACAGTGCATTCAGAAAGCATTCAGACCCCTTCACTTTTTCCACATTCTGTAACATTACAGCCTTATTCTAAAATGCATTAAATCGTTTTTTCCCCTCATCCACACACACAATAACACACACACAATAACCCATAATGACAAAGCAAAAACAGGTTTTTAGAAAAGTTTGCAATTTTATTTAAAAAATGTAAACTGAAATATCACATTTATTTTTTATTTAATCAATTTTAGAATAAGGCTGTAACGTAACAAAATGTGGAAAAAGTGAAGGGTTCTGAATACTTTCCAAATGCACTGTATATTCGCAGTCTATGCCGAGGAGTAGGGCTGATCCGAGCGTTCTGACCTCACAATGGCAGTCAAGCACACAAGCTAACTGGCTAACGTTGGCTAGCTTGCTAGCTACTTCCAGACACAAATGAGAGAACACCTCTCTGGCCATTTTACTTGCCCTAGCAGAGCTGGTTAGGCTGTTTTCATGTTATCCAGAGCTTTGACTGTAACTGTGCTGTTGGCATCAATTTAATTATGCTTTTTTGCCGACGTTTACTGACTCCGGCCATATTCAAATCAAATCAAATCAAATCTATTTATATAGCCCTTCTTACATCAGCTGATATCTCAAAGTGCTGTACAGAAACCCAGCCTAAAACCCCAAACAGCAAGCAATGCAGGTGTAGAAGCACGGTGGCTAGGAAAAACTCCCTAGAAAGGAAACCTAGAGAGGAACCAGGCTATGAGGGGTGGCCAGTCCTCTTCTGGCTGTGCCGGGTGGAGATTATAACAGAACATGGCCAAGATGTTCAAATGTTCCATAAATGACCAGCATGGTCAAATAATAATAATCACAGTAGTTGTCGAGGATGCAACAAGTCAGCAACTCAGGAGTAAATGTTAGCTGGCTTTTCATAGCCGATCATTGAGAGTATCTCTACCGCTCCTGCTGTCTCTAGAGAGTTGAAAACAGCAGGTCTGGGACAGGTAGCATGTCCAGTGAAAAGGTCAGGGTTCCATAGCCGCAGGCAGAACAGTTGAAACTGGAGCAGCAGCACGGCCAGGTGGACTGGGGACAGCAAGGAGTCATCATGCCAGGTAGTCCTGAGGCATGGTCCTAGGGCTCAGGTCCTCCGAGAGAGAGAAAGAAAGAAAGAGAGAGAGAGAATTAGAGAGAGCATACTTAAGTTCACACAGGACACCGGATAAGACAGGATAAATACTCCAGATATAACAGACTGACCTTAGCCCCCTGACACATAAAATACTACAGCATAAATACTGGAGGCTGAGACAGGAGGGGTCAAGGGCTGTTGAGCGTTATTCTGTGCTCTGGCACACTCAGGCGAGAGTGCTCTGAAATCAGAGTAGATCGCCAGAGTGAATTTACTAATGTACCCTAAATGTTAGTCTAAAATGTGAGATAATGTCTAGATGCTTTTTATAGTGGAGTTTATAAAGTTCCTGGCTGTTCTGATGAGACAGTGGATTGCGCAGTCAGATGGAACAGAGTAAATAGGCATTTAACATAATAGATTTAGCAGGTGGTAACTTGTGGAATAGACACGGCGGTTGGAATGCGGTTTTAACCAGTCAGCATTCAGGATTAGACCCACCGATTGTATAAAAATTGAATAAGCGACTCCGGGCTCTATGCGTTCTCTGGAAAATAATGCAGCTCCTCGGAAGGTTAGTTCTAGTCCGCTAGCACGTTGTGGAACACACATTCCACGTCGTTCATTATTTCCCATAGAACACATAGCCCCTCATTGATTATATATATTTGCAGATAGAAATGATACACTTTCATTTTCGTCAAAAACTACTTTTTATCGAAGGTGTGCCTTTTCATTTGACGGCCTACACATGCGCAGTTTGGAGCGAGATGACCGTTAGACCCGATGAAGCCAACGTTGCCATGTCATCGCCTTCTTCTTCACATTGTATCGGACACTCTGATGAAGGCGTTAGCCAATACGCGTTGGTGTATTTTAATTATGACTTAGTCCACACATTAAAGGCTTTTTGTAACTTGCAAACTCACAGGAGTGCCTGGACTTAGATTTTTTAATGCCACTTAGCACGTATTTGTGGTTATACATTTTCCTTTTGCTTTTCTAGTCATGTCTTTTTTTATTTTTTTATTGTGGTTTTGTGGTTACAAAACATCCTTGCTTGTTTGAATGGCTTGCAATGAAAAACTACATTTAATTTAGTTCCAAACAGCAGCATGATTAAATAACAGACATGGACCTATTGGTCACTCAGTGCTGTGTAATAAAGATACAGTTACTGCTGCACACCATTTTTACACTATCGGCTTTTTCCATTTACACAGCCTGATAACAGTTTGATTATCGTTAGAGTTCCATCAATGGCATTTTTTGGTGTTGGTTATGGTAGAATGATGGATGACCATGAGTACCCAGGAGTGCCAGGTCTACAACTGACAACATACATTTATATATAGCAACAAGCACATCCATGTCAGTTCTACCACATAAACTCAGCAAAAAAATAAACGTCCTCTCACTATCAACTGCATTTATTTTCAGCAAACTTAACGTGTAAATATTTGTATGAACATAACAAGATTCAACAACTGAGACATAAACTGAACAAGTTCCACAGACATGTGACTAACAGAAATTGAATAATGTGTTCCTGAACAAAGGGTGGGTCAAAATCAAAAGTAACAGTCAGTATCTGGTGTGGCCACCAGCTGCATTAAGTACTGCAGTGCATCTACTCCTCATGGACTGCACCAGATTTGCCAGTTCTTGCTGTGAGATGTTACCCTACTCTTCCACCAAGGCACCTGCAAGTTCCCGGACGCTGGCCATGGCAGAATCCTGTCTTGCAGGAAATCACGCACAGAACGAGCAGTATGGCTGGTGATGTTGTCATGCTAGAGGGTCATGTCAGGATGAGCCTGTAGGAAGGGTACCACATAAGGGAGGAGGATGTCTTCCCTGTAACGCACAGCGTTGAGATTGCCTGCAAAGACAACAAGCTCAGTCCGATGATGCTGTGACACACCGCCCCAGACCATGACGAACCCTCCACCTCCAAGTCGATCCCGCTCCAGAGTACAGGCCTTGGTGTAACGCTCATTCCTTTGACGATAAACGCGAATCTGACCATCACCCCTGTTGAGACAAAACCGTGACTCGTCAGTGAAGAGGACTTTTTGCCAGTCCTGTCTGGTCCAGCGACGGTGGGTTTGTGCCCATAGGCGACGTTGTTGCCGGTGATGTCTGGTGAGGACCTACCTTACAACAGGCCTACAAGCCCTCAGTCCAGCCTCTCTCAGCCTATTGCAGACAGTCTGAGCACTGATGGAGGGATTGTGTGTTCCTGGTGTAACTCGGGCAGTTATTGTTGCCATCCTGTACCTGTCCCACAGGTGTGATGTTCGGATGTACTGATCCTGTGCAGGTGTTGTTACACGTGGTCTGCCACTGTGAGGATGATCAGCTGTCCGTCCTGTCTCCCTGTAGCGCTGTCTTTGGCGTCTCACAGTATGAACATTGCAATTTATTGCCCTGGCCACATCTGCAGTCCTCATGCGTCCTTGCAGCATGCCTAAGGCACATTCACACAGATGAGCAGGGACCCTGGGCATCTTTCTTTTGGTGTTTTTCAGAGTCAGTAGAAAGGCCTCTTTAATGTCCTAAGTTTTCATAACTGTGACCTTAATTGCCTACCGTCTGTAAGCTGTTAGAGTCTTAATGACCGTTCTTCAGATGCGTGTTCATTAATTGTTTATGGTTCATTGAACAAGCATGGGAAACAGTGTTTAAACCCTTTACAATGAAGATCTGTGAAGTTATTTGGATTTTTACGAATTATCTTTGAAAGACAGGGTCCTGAAAAAGGGACGTTTATTTTTTTGCTGAGTTTAGTTACCAGTTCTGTCATCACACATCAAAGGAGAGGAAAAATGTTGAGAGGCAATATAAAGTGGATCCTTCAAACCCGCGCAGTAGTAGCCTATGGAACTAGAAATGTTGGGTGATGGTGTTATTGGTGTGTTTGTGTATAATGTAGGCTACAAGCTTGTGGGAAAAGGTCCTTCTCAGACAATAAACTTATTCCCTCAGTCAGTACATATGAGCAGTCTCTGCGTGAAGCCCGTCATTTAGCATAAATACAAGAAAGGCCTGCTCTCGCTACTCCTGCTGCTGCCATGTAACGAGCCGTTTGGTTTTTCATGTCAGCAAACTTTGTCCAAACTTTGTTTTGGCAGCCAGAAAACAAATTTACCCAGTGATGTAGCAGTGAGATTTTCCCGGACCGACTGGTGATACATAGAGGGACTGAGGGAGACAGTGACAATTGGATCGGCATTCCTGACGGAATTTACAGGAATTGAAAGAATTGAAAACTCTGCTTTCTAGCATAAACTTTCAGCCAGGCATTTAGCCACAATGAATGGTTTAACAGGTGTTAAGAAGGTCCAAAAATGACAATGTTATAGAACATAATCCTTTGCACACAATGAGGCCTACCTCTGGAACGTTTGTCTACATTTTACGTACGTCAGTAACCTTTAGAAAGACAAGACACTGTTATTCCCAACACCGCAAGTAGGAAACAGTGTGGTAGTGTGTGTGTTAAAACTGACCTCAGAAATGTAAATGGGTGTTACAAACATTGTAGAGAGTTAACTATGTTAAAGGCTACATTTTTAATGGACTTGAAATAATCCGCATAATTTTAGGCTATGTGTATCAGACCTAGGTCAAATACATTATGTCAAATACTTCAAATAATTGAGCTGTGCTTGATTTAGTTGGCCTCGTACAATGGGACCAACAGAATAGTCCCAAAAGTTCAAACTGTGTGAAATTAATTTATCATTGGTTCTAGGTGGCACATACTGCTAAAGCGGTTTCGAGCACCCCTCGCATAATACTTCTAGAGCGGCAGGTAGCCTAGTGGTTGGAGCTTTGGGCCATTAACCGTGAGTTTGCTGGTTCGAGTACCTAAGCTGACAAGGTGAAAAATCTGTCGAAAAATCTGTCTATGTGCCCTTGAGCAAGACACTCAACCCTAATTAGCTTTACAGGCGCAGTACTACTATAGCTGACACTGTGAAACTGCACCTATCAGATGTAAATGACAATATATATAAATATTGTGTATATAACTACACAGTCCCTAAGGCTAAAAGGACCACTCTTTTAAAGGATTGTGTCATTTAGTAGTCAAATAGGCGATCACCTGAAAAACCAATGAATAATGCCAGGCACTAAATCTGGTAGACCTGGGCCCAAATTATTAGAACTATTTCAAATACGTTGAGAGTTTACTTTAGCCTGTCTGGAGTGGCAGGTGGGCGAGGTTTGCACTTTCGGGTGTCCTCCATTTGTTCCATTGCAACTGACAAGCTCAATCAAGCACAGCTCAAGTATTTGAAATGATTTTGAATACTATTTGAACCCAGGTCTGGACTGGTGATTTATGGTTTGGAACTCTGCTGAAGCATGGCTAACTGTCCAATAAATCTGACCAGACCTTTCTTCAGGAAAGCTTGAAGTGGGTCGGCCTGAAGCCTGGGAGGATGAACCCTAGACCAAACAATCAGGCCAGAGACAATCCCACCCCCTGGGCTTGCAATATGACATCATCTGTCTGGGTCTAGACAGAGCTTACTGTGGCCTTGCATACAAAAGCACACTGTGACCTCGTAGTGTCTAGGTAGTGCCAAAGGCACGGAACAGAAAATCACTGCACACTGAATGGCCCCCGTATTTACCTTTAGGGAACATAAAATAAACCTTACAAAAACTGTATTTGAGGTCCCTTAGCCACAGCATTCAATTGTTAGCCTGCTCTCTCCTCTTCACCCTGGCTACATCAGCAGCTGGTGCCTTCAGGAAAGGTCCCACCTCTGTCACAGCAGACACTCAACAGTCTCTAGAATGTAGCCTACAGCATAATATATATTCCAAGCAAGGTGCACAAATAGAGAAACAAACTTGGTAGTAGTACTAGGCAGACATGTTGCTGCCTAACAAAATAAATCAGGGAAGACTGAGGCAAAGAGTGGTATGCTTTTTTAAAAGTCAATAAACACATGGACAGTAAAATAGACGGTAACCATCATGCCTGTGGGGGAATGCCTGTAGAGTTGGCACACTATGAGGTCAAGTCAGGTGAGTTTGTTTAAAAAATGGACTGTCTGAGTTTTGTACTCCGGGAACGTACAGACTCTCTTGATCATTGGTGTTGCTACCATGATGTTGTCATGTTGTGTTGCTACCATTCTGTGTTGTCATGTGTTTCTGCCATGCTATGTTGTCTTAGGTCTCTCTTTATGTAGTGTTGTCTCTCTTGTTGTGATGTGTGTTTTGTCCTATATTTTTATTTCATTTTTAATCCCAGCTCCCTTCCCTGCAGGAGGCCTTTTGGTAGGCCGTCATTGTAAATAAGAATTTGTTCTTATTAACTGACTTGCCTAGTTAAATAAAGCTTAAATAAATAAAACAAATTAAAATCATTGGGCCAAGTTGTCTGCAGGACAGCATCAAATGTTTCACTTCCTGCACTGGATTTGGAAACAGGAGACAAAGGGCTGTGAGACATGGGTTTGATCCTAGACACATGAAAAGTGGGATGTATACAGAGGGTACGGGGCAACAGAAGACGAACAGCAGAGGGGCTAATGATTTTGGAGATGGGGCAAGGGCCAATAAATCAGGGAGAAATTTTGCGGGACTCCACCGAGAGGGGCAGATCTCGGAAAGCCTGAGACGATACCGGGGAGCCGGGGTCCGGTGGCAGTCCACCTGTCGTCGACACCTGGAGGTGGTCTTGAGAAGAGCCGACCAGAACCTCTTCCAGGTACAACGACAGCGGCGGACAAACATCTGGGCCGAGGGTATGCCAACCTCTTCCTCTTGCTCAGGGAAGAGAGGGGGCTGATAACCCGGGGAACACTCAAAGGGTGAGAGACCCTAGAGAGACCAGAGCAAGGAAGGGTGTTGCGGGCATATTCAACCCACACTAGTTACTGGCTCCAGGTGGTGGGGTTTGGCGCAGACCAGGCAGCGAGTCGTCATCTCCAGGTCTTGGTTAGCCCACTCTGACTGGCCATTGGACTGGCGTTGGAACCCGGAAGACAGGCTGGCCGAGGACCCAATGAGTGTGCAGAACGCCTTCCAGAACCGGGACGAGAACTGAAGACCCCGGTTGGAGACCATGTCCACTGGGAGTCCATGGATCCGGAAGACGTGATGCACCATGAGCTGGGCTGTCTCTTTGGCAGAGGGTAGCTTGGGGAGAGGAATGAAGTGGGCGGCTTTGGAAAACCGGTCCACTACTGTCTGGATGGCGGTGTTGCCATCAGACGGGGGGAGGCCCGTGACAAAGTCCAGGGATATGTGAGTGTGAGACCAGGGACGGTGAAGAACAGGCAGAGGTTGAAGGAGACCAGCCGGAGCTTGCCGGGGAGTCTTGTTCTGCACACAGATCATGCATGCGGCGACGAACACAGAGACGTCAGGAACCATGGTCGGCCACCAAAAGCGTGGTCACACAAAGCTGGGTTGGGAATGCTGCACCTCACGAACATGCTTCTCTATTCCCCAGCTGAGTGCCATCGCAAGGATGGTCTCGGGTTCTGGGGGCATAGCGTGGGGCTATAGCGGCATGACAGCACATCCGGCTTGACATTCTTGGATCCCGGTCGGAATGAAAGGGAGAAGTTGAACAGGGTGAAAAGCAGGGCCCACCTAGCTTGCCTGGAATTGAGATGCTTGGCGGTGCGGAGATATTCCAGGTTCTTGTGGTCTGTCCACGCAATGAACGGATGTTCCGCCCCCTCCAGGCGGAGTGGTGCCTGGGAGAAGGTTGATCCTGCAGTCATAGGGTCCGTGCGGCGGAAACAAAGTGGCCCCAGCCTTAC